>NW_027433246.1:0-1902 GCF_044706935.1 Curcuma longa
AACACATTCCCAAAACTGTGAAGTAAATCGACCATCCCTATCTGAGATAATGGTCTTGGGAATACCATGCAATCTGATGATCTCCTTAACATATAATTGAGCCAGTTGCTCAATAGAATACGTCATCTTGATTGCTAGGAAATGTGCTGACTTTGTTAGTCTATCCACTATAACCCATATTGCATCATATCCATTTGTAGTCCTGGGAAGACCTGAAATGAAATCCATAGAAATATCTTCCCATTTCCACTCTGGAATTTGAATGGGTTGCAGAACTCCTCCTGGTCTTTGATGTTCTGCTTTGACTTGTTGACATGTCAGGCAGGTACTGACATGCTGGGCTACATCCCTCTTCATACCGGACCACCAGAATCTTCCTTTCAGATCTTGATACATCTTGGTGGATCCCGGATGCATAGCATAGGGAGTCCCATGAGCCTCTTCTAATATTTTCTTGCGTAACTCCGGATCGTTAGGGATGCATAGACGATCCCTAAGGTATAATACCCCACCATCAGCAATCCAAAAACCCTCGCCTTTTCCTTCAAGAACCTCCTGCTTGATGTAGGATCGTTTCACCAAAACACGCTAGAGGGGGGGTGAATAGCGTGTTTGAACGCTTTTCTATTTTTCGATAAAACAGTTCGAGTGCGGAAACGGAAGCGATTAATTAAATGCACGAAAGTAAATAACTCGGTTTGTTTTTACTTGGTTCACAGCGCAACGCTGCTACTCCAAGGCCCACGGTCTTCGACCGTTTACTTTGAGCAATCCACTAAGATACTTGCTCCTTACGGTAGCAAGTATATCGAAAAATAATTACACAAAGCTCGATTACAACGCAAATTATCGGAATGTAAATACAATTTTTGTTATCGACTTTTTGGCTCCCCGGAGTGTGAATTCGACGTCTCGGTGTTCGTTGAAGTAGCTTGAAGCAGGCTCAGCACCGATGTCGAAGTTTGGAAGCTTAACGGTCGCGGGGAAGGCGTTTGATTGCGAGAGAAAGTTGTGTCTCGGCTGCTGCTCGCGACTGCCTTATATAGTCGACCTGAGTCGACTCAGATCGCCATCTGGGTCGACTCCAGCCGACGTGGCAGATAAAACTTAATCCGCTTCGTCGCTTATCCCTCCTGAGTCGACTCTGGTTCGGCTCTGGGTCGACTCTAGTCGCGGTGGCGGCGGTGGCGATAACTTTTTGACCTGGGTCGACTCAGAAGGCCGTCTGAGTCGACTCCAGTCCCGTTGGCGACGACTTTGACGCGCAGACTTCCGGATTTAGGCTGATTAGGCTGGAGTCGACTCCAGAACCTATCTGAGTCGACTCCAGACCCGAAAAATAGAGTTTTTCGACCGGAGTTAGCTTTCGTCGAGCTTTTCTTTCCTGCATCACAAGTTAGCTCGAAATATAATAGTTAAAGAACAAGTCGGTTCACCGAACCGGCTTCGAGTCTTAACTTCGGATCTCCGGTGAGATCCTGGGTTAGACCGGCGCCTACTGTTCCTCGTAGGAACGCGTCCTCACCCACTCCCCTCGGGAGAATTTACCTGATGCCAACCAAGTCCTCCTGACCTGTTGGACTTTTGCTCGGCTCTGTCGTTGCCCCCCAGGACTTGAACGCAACTGATCCTCCTGATCAGTCCATTCTTCTCTGCAACTTGGTCCTCCTGACCAAGTCCATTTCATCCGCAACTTGGTCCTCCTGACCCAAGTCCAGATCTTGCCTGGTGCACGTTGACTCTGCCAAGTCTTCTTGCCTAGCCACACTAGGACTTTTCCTGTTCTCTGTAAACTCATTTCAATCTGGTTAGCCAAACCACATACTTAACTTGATCCTAGTTCCATAATCAAAACATAGGTTTGACCTGCTAGTGCTTCCTGCACTAACAATCTCCATTCTG
>NW_027433247.1:0-1314 GCF_044706935.1 Curcuma longa
GTTAATCAAGAATTAAACTACTGCATAAAGTATCAATTCAACTCTAAAAATGCAAATCCACTCAATTCATGAAGTTTAAAGCTCAACTAATGCTTATGAATCTAAAATCCAATGTTCAGGACTGTAACAAGTTATTGAAATGAATATCTAAGATGTATAATGCATTGCAATTCGAAGTAGACAAAAACTCAATGAAATTACCAAACCTATAGCTAGGGAATGAATGTACTAAAGCAAGAAATTAGATTCGAAAGAACTAGCTTAACTTGCAAACAAAAATTCAATCTAATTATCACATGCAATTAACTAACAGATAAAACTAACAACTAAGATATCAGAAATTCTGAAAAGTGATCAGATCAAAATACTGATACTGTGTACAGTGCCGAGCTTCAGTAAAAGGAAATCACATTCAAATTGATTTAAGAACTAAAGGCTAAGTACTTCCAATGGATCAAAACAACTACAATAGCTCAAAAATATTGAAAGAAAATACTGATCAACCAGAGTGGCAGAACAAAAAAATGACAGAACAACAATTTCGGAAATCAGAAATGCAAATAGAACAGTAATCGAAAACAAATAAACTCAGATCTTCCCTTCACAAATTGAATCCCATCTAGCCGTCACACTAGATCCAATGTACAATCAGAAATCCCCGAAGATAACACTCAGCTTAGCTCAGCAACCCTTGAATCGGATCAGATCTGAACTGAAAATCAGTGGCGGAAGCAGAATCTCTGGTGAAACCCTCACCAGCGAATCTTTATAACAATTGTTGCCGAACTTCACTTGCGATCATCCCAAGGGATCTGGAAAACAAGTTGGAAGAGGAAAATCTGAGGTTCTGGCCGCGCGAGAACGAAGAAAACGAAACGGGGAAGAAGCTGCTACAGTAGAAAATCGCGGACACTGTAGCTACAGTGTTTCTTCTCATTAAAACGGGAATTTCGAATTCAGCCGGTTCAGCTCCGACTTGGACCGGTTCAACTGCAATTCAGCTTGGTTCAGCATCCGATTCGACTCCGGTTCACATGGATTCAGTCCAAATCAAACTTGTGTCTTGATTCATGAAGTTGGCCCCATCAAATTGGTCAAACTTGGCTCCATTTAACTCGATCATAGTTCAATTTGGACCCTACAAACAATCAAGCTTAATTAACACAAAATTTACCGTAAAATCACAGAAATTAGAATTAATTGCCAAAATATACAAAGTTTCATAATTGCAATCAATTCATATCATTTAGCATTTTATTTTCATGTAGAAATCCAAATTAAATCCATAAAATGCAATAAAGTCTTAACCCATCA
>NW_027433248.1:0-24409 GCF_044706935.1 Curcuma longa
TTGTGTGTGGATGTATTAAAATAGAGTTGTGGCACTTTCTGTTTTACCTTCTTTACTTTCGAGTTTATGATTCGTATCAATATTTTTGAGACTCTAGTATCTTTCTTATCCGTAATTTTATAGTCGTATCCATTATGTTTCCGCATGCGTAATTTTGGATTTTCTTTACTTTTCGAGTTTATTCGTTGGTGGTTGTGTAGATTTAGATTTACATTATTATGCATACATTAGGATGTGTAAGTGGCCGAGTGAATCACATTTCTATTGTTTAGTTGTACATAAATCTATATTATGTAGTATGGATAGGTCGTGTGGGCCTTTATGTATACATGTATTCAGGGAAATTGTCATGGTTACTGGGGAGATGCTGCCGAAATTTTTCGGATGACCATCTCTCGGGACGTGACACGAAGCATGATTTAGTGAAGTCTCTCGAGGAAATCTCAACGTGGATATGACTAGAGATAATTTTTCTAAAGAGTACTAGTTGATGTCGTTTCCACTTCGCATCATCTAACATGTATAATTTATTTATGTTGTCTTTTCTATGATTATGTCTACATGCATGTGTATCCTCATGTGATTTTTTATGTGCATATTGTAATTGTTGGGATTGTCCCAGTACAATGCACGTGTTCTCACGTTTCGGAAACGTGCACAGCGGAAATATATAGATAATTAAAATTAATTATTATCACAACACACACATGCATAGCAGGCAATAACATGTATAAGGCATGACAGGAAATTAAAATTTTTCAGAATAAAATTATTCTACTTGCAGAATTAAAATTTGCAGAAAACTAAATTTTGTGCGTACCTTTTTGATGACGTTTGAGCAGTGTCGGTATCAATCGAGCGGTCCTCGTCGGAGTTTCGCCTCTACTGGTGATCCACGTCAAGTTCTCGTCTGGACGGCTTCGGAAGCCACGAGTTGCGTCATCGTCTTCGGTACTAGCCGATGATCGACGACGATCGAATCGAGAGAAGCCTTGTTTCGAAAACTACGCAACAATGTTTATCGCGATCGTTTCGGGGCTTTCCAACTATCATCGAGAATCATATTCCCGATGTAGTGTTCAATGGTCAACTATTGACTGCCGATAATGAACAAATAGACGGAACACTTCCGATAAGATGGAACAATTTCTGGAAGCCTCGCAAGCTTCCACGAAATCGACGGGCGATCGTCGGACGATCAAGATTTAATTGGCAACAGTCGGAAACATATCCGATGGTTGTGGAACAATTTCCAACCATCGGACAACAAATTTCAAAGTCCAAAACCTAATACAAACCGATCATGTTTTCTCTTTACACGGCAAGCAAACCAAGTTTATCTCTGTTTCTTGTGGTCAAGAACAGAAACAGAACACGCAAGCTCGGCTTGTTGTGGTCGGCTGCACAAAATCAAAAAGAAACTCTCTGTTTCTTCACAAAATAGAGCATGCCAAGTGCTTGGAATCTTTCGGTCATCCCTTCCACAAGTGGCAGCCGGCTTTGCAACTTACGGCATCAAGAAGAGGAGAAGCTCCGGTCACTCTGCTCCAGCCCGGCGGCCTTGCACCTCAAAACATCAAGAAGAGAGGAGAAGCTCCTCGCGGTGACAACTCACAGCAGCTTCACGGCAACAAGGTGGAGAAGATTTGCTCCTCACGGTAGCAAGAAGAGAGGAGAAGCTCCGGTCCTGGTATCTCCTCACAGCAGCAAGAAGAGAGGAGAAGCTCCGGTCCTGGTATCTCCTCACAGCAGCAAGAAGAGAGGAGAAGCTCCGGTCCTGATATCTCCTCATGGCAGCAAGAAGAGTGGAGAAGTAGTTCCAGCTTCTTCTTCTCATCATCCACACACGGTCAGCTCAGCTTTTGGTGGTCGGTGAATAGAGTTTTAGCTCCTACTTCTTCGACGAATTTACAGCTAGCAGGGAAGATTGGTGAGCCTCGGTGAAGAACTCATGGGAAGAAATTCTCATGGGAAGAAGCTCTTAGAGGCGCATGTGAGAAGCCCTATTTGCCACCCTCTTGGAGATGGCGGCGCTCTTCATCCACCGAACCAACCTGATCAGGGCATGCTCCCTAGTTTTATCGCGTGAGAGAAGAAGGATGCACAGTGCGGCGCGCTGCGGTGGAGAAAACCGGAAGCCAAAAAACCTAAACCAAGTTCACACTGTAGCGAACCGAACCAGACCAGGTTCAAAATTTGGTTCGCTCGATTCACTAACCAAACAAATTCAGATTTAACCCAAACCAATTTTGTTAGATTCATCTTCGCAAGACGAATCTTTTCATCTCTTCCGATTTGTCAAAATCTCTTCCATCGTGAACCAAACCAACTTGGTTCAATTCAATTCAAAAATTGAATCATTTGGTTCACTAATTAAACGAATTCTGATTTGAACGAAATCAATTTTGTTCATTTCATCTTCGTAAGATGAGTTTCATCATTTTATCCATTATTTGATCCAACTAGACTTTATTTTTCTCATTCTGAGAATTTAATTCTCAAACTCATTTTAAGTCCTTCGGAGAACTTATTGTGCGTGTGACCCAATAGGTTTCTGGCTATGTTGGTCATCCGTAATTAACCATTAATTACGGAACGATCATGAGTGACACCTAGTAGTACATCATGATCCCCAATTGATCGGAATATCAATGATTGATTCTAGAATAGTTCTAAACCTTTCAGCAGCTCTAGTTAAACGTGCCTCGTTCCTTTTACCGTCTTATACCTGCTTGGTTCAGGACATGGTCTTTGTGTCGGTCCCCACTAGGCTGACTACGTCACATCTAGCCTAAGCTACTTTCTTGTCCTGTGAATTCAAGTTACTTGTTCACGTATCTAAGAGTACCGTACTCTTGACACGTAATGCTTTGGTTAAAGATTTTTAGTAGCAATCCTGATAAGCGGCCACAAGGTATAGGTCTCCTTTTTAAGGAGCGATGAATCCTCTGTGGGCTATTCAAACGCCTTCGGACACTTCGACTTATACCCAATCATCTCGGGTCCACACCTCCTCGGAGATGCTTGCTTAAGATGTCAAAGTATAAGCTTCTGTGACCAAGATGACTTGAATACCGTAAGTCAAAGGAATCTCGCACTTAAGCTGCACTGAGATCTTTATTGACATATATATAAAACCATATGAAGTCTCAAGACAGGTCACTCTAATGAACTGGTTACCTTTAACCAGTATCTACGTTTAACTCTCAACATCTAATGTTAACAGCAGTGAGATCAGCTGCTTGGCTAACCAAGAAGTTCAAAACATGCTAGTCTCGACAGAATCGATGACGTCTGTGCTCATCAATCCTCGACTAGGGATAATTCCAATACATTCATAATTACACGTGTAGAGATGTTCACTAGTTGTGATCCAATCACAAATTCTCTCACGCTATGAATCGTATTGTGGACATTCAGTATTTGAGTTTAAGATCCAATCAAACACATATGGAATATGCACTCAAATAGTGAATTGCTAGTTATCCAATAAATAGTATAATCGTAAGGCGATTGCCTTAGGACACATCTCAAATTAACAGTAATAATATAGATTATTACGCTTCCACTTCTTGTTTAGTGAAATAAAATTTTATAATGCACATAGAGAAACACAACAAGCTTAAGTTAAAAAATTTAGTAATCTCCCAAAGGATTAAAAGCCTTATGACCTACAACTTAACTTAAGAAAATTATCAAATATCAAAAAAGGGGAGATAGTTAATGTAATATGCCTCTAGGGTTTTGATATTTGACAATGTATCTAGGTCTGATTAGTTTGACCAAGGGTTGATTCAAATAAGACCTAATATTTGAATGTGAGTAAAATCTAATCAAGTCAAAGTTAACCAGAAGATTAGCAAGGGAAGTCCTAATTGAAGGTTAGTCAAAAGGAAAAGTTCTAGCTGGAGGCTAGGTAAGGTAAGTCATAATTGGCGATTAGGTAAGACAAGTCCTAATTGGAGATTAGGCATAAAGTCTTAGCAAGATCAACTTGTTGTTCATTTCGATATTGAATGTCTCATTGGAAAGATCTAACACGTAGATACTATTACTTAATATTCTAGTCCCACAAAGAACTCTATTCAAAATTAGGTAATAACAATTGTTACTAAAATCAAGTGGAACCCTTTTCTATTTGAGCAAGAAATAGAAATTGTATTCTTTATTTAAACAAAAATATAGTAATAATTTCCAACTATAAGAAGAGTCTTTTATTGTTCCTTAGGTATTATATATTATTGTTGGTGAAAGGAGCACTAGGTCTGACCCTAGAGTTTCGATGTTTGGCAATACACCTAGGTCTGATCTATTTTACCAAGGGTTGATCTAAACTGGACTTAATATTTGGATGTGAGTGAAATTTAGTCAGGTCAGTTTGACCAAAAGACTAGCGAGAAGTCCTAGTCAGTTAGGCTAGGTAAGGAGAAGTCCTCAATTAAGGCTAGGTAGGGAAAGTCCTAGTTGGAGGCTAGGTATGGGAAGTCCTGATCTGGAATCTTATAGTTGGAAATTATTACTATATTTTTGTTTTAATAAAGAATACTATTTCTATTTCTTGCTCAAATAGAAAAGGGTTCCACTTGATTTTAGAAACAATTGTTATTACCTAATTTTGAATAGAGTTCTTTGTGGGACTAGAATATTAAGTAATAGTATCTACGTGTTAGATCTTTCCAATGAGACATTCAATATCGAAACGAACAACAAGCATGCTCAAAAAGATAATCAATTAACCTCTATTTGACCAAGGGTTGATTTAAACAGGACCTAATATTTAGATGTGAGTGAAATTTAGTCAGGTCAGTTTGACCAGAAGACTAGCGAGAAGTCCTAGTCGGTTAGGCTAGGTAAGGAGAAGTCCCAATTGAGGCTAGGTAGGGAAAGTCCTAGTTGGAGGCTAGGCATGGGAAGTCCTTATCTGGAGGATTAGGCAGGGAAAACTTGGCGGATCAAGTGCACCAGGTGGAAGTCTAGGCAGGTCAAGAGGACCAGATGTCTAGCAGTAGAAGTCTAGGTAGGTTAGGTGGACCAGATGTCTAGCAGTGGAAATCCTGAGGGCCGAGGATCAAGGCTAAGGGAAAGTCTAAACTAGATGTTTAGCAGATGAGAAATCTACCTAGGGAAATGACTAGTCTTAACTAGAGGTTAGGCAAGGGAAAGTCCAAACTTGATGTTTAGTTGGTGGGAAGTCTACCTAGGGAAGTGACTAGTCCTAACTGGAGGATAGGTAAGGAAAAGTCCAAACTCGATGTTTAGCAGGTGGGAAGTCTATCTATGGAAGTGACTAGTCCTAACAAAGAGTTAGACATGGGTAAGGAAGTAGGTTAGACCTAAAAGGTAAGGCTTAAGTAAGCCTAGTAGGTCAGATAGACTACAGGTAGGCTTAGGTTTCTTGTGTGTTTGTTTGTTTATTTTGCAGGAACCAGGAGCTGGAAGTAAGACAAAGGAAGCATAGAGGAACACATAGAAGCAGTCGAACCAAATCCGGGGTCAACTCAGGTCAAACCCGAGTTGACTGGATCCAGGCTCCCTAATGTTGTTCCAAGCGCTTGGATGGTCCAGGCACCCTTATCTTTTCTAGGTGCTCGAATCAAGAAGAATCAGCCTAGATAGAGTCCGAAGAGATTGGATCGGATCAGATTTTATCCAGACACTGGGATAAAGATCCAGGCGCATGAAAGACTCTATATAAGGAGACTGAACATGCACCACAAGAACATCATCTCTCTACGCCATTCTCTCCATCTTGTGGAGCTGCTGAACGTGAACAGGACTAGGCTCGTGCAACCGCGATGTTCAAGGAGGAGTGTGTGGCGCTTAGGACTTTCGGATCGGCAATGACACGTTGTTTAGTTTATTTCTTTTCACGTTTTACTTATTTACATTTTAATTACTATTTTTATTTGGACTATAAGACGGGTTTCTTTGCCTCCGAACAAGGTTTGGAAAGAAGACCATTAGTGGATGGGCACTTCCCATACATAGACCTTGGACGTATTAACCTTGGGGGATTAGGAACCAAGTAAAATTCGCGAGTCCCTTGCATTATTTTTTGATTCCACTGCTAAGTTGTTTCTGATAGAACGAACGAATGAAAATGAACGAAGAACGCGCTATTAACCCCCTCAAACATTCTCTACCGATCCTACAATTGATATCAGGGTAGACATGCTCTTGATCGGACTAACTGCCACAGGAGCATGACGGCAATGATGGTGGGGGAGAAAGGTATATTTGTAAAAGTTCAATTTAAATTTTATATTATTTGTTTTAAGTGCAGGGAGAGAGAGCACTACAAAAACCAAAGCCCTACTCGTAAGACTCGAACGACACCACCGACGGCAAAGGAGCAACTGATGCAGGAGCCCAGAGAAACAAAAAGCACATCAAGTGTTTCAAGTGTCAAAAATACGGACATTACAAGAATTGATGCTCGGAGAGGAAGACAGTGGAGAAGAAACCAGAATTAAGGATGTGATTTTGATAAGTATGTTTAATTATGAAAATACGCTTAGGGTTTTGCATGCTAGATTTAATATTTCAGAAAATTTAGACAATTTTATTGAAAATTTAGATAAGTTAGAAAATATTAACTTGACTAATTCAACACCTAATAAATTTAAAAATACAAAATTAATTAATTTAACTAATTTAGAAATTTTAAATTTAAATAATTTGAAATTTCAAATTTATAAAATTTGAAAATTTCAAATCTAGGAAATTTAGAAAATTTAAATAATTTAAATTTTTTAAATCTAGATAATTTAAAAAATTTAAATCTAGATAATTTAAAAAATTTTAAAATTTAAATAATTTATATAATTTAAATTTAGATAATTCAAATTTAAATAATTTGACTAATTCAAATTTGAACAATCCAAATTTAAATAAATGGACCAATTTATATTTAAATTTAAATAATTTAAACAATTCCAATTTATATAATTTAAATAATTTTACTAATTTAAATTTGACCAATTCAAATAATTCAAAATTAAAAAATTTTAAAATTTTAAATAAATCTGAAATTTTATTAAATAAAAATATATTAATTAGTTTAAAAAATTTAATCTTAGATATTATTAATAATGAAAATTCACCTAATTTGAATAAATTAATTAATAAATCTGAATTAAATAATAAATTGATTAATTTAAATTTAACAAATTCAATCATTAATAATTTAAATTTAATTAATCTAAATTTGATATAAATAAATAAAAAATTAGATCAATTTTTTAACTTATTCAACCAAGGTAATTCACAATTGAACAATTCAACTTTAATTAATTGAATAAATCTAAAAATTAACAAAAATCTATCCAAATAAGATAAATTAATAATTATTAAGATAAGTTGAATAATTTAAATTTATTTAATAATTCAAAATTAAATAATTAAGATAATCTCAATAATAAGATAAATTCAAACTCTACCAAGATAAATTCTAAAATTAATAATTTAATCATAAAAAATTTAAAATTAAATCTTAAAAATTTTTATAATTAAAATTCATACGTTAAAAATAATCATTCAAATTTAAATATTAAAAAATTAAAATTAAGTAATAAAATTAACTATAATTGTATACCTTTCAATTATGAAATAAATGATTTTAAATTAAATCCAAAATTTTAAATCCAAAATTAAAAATAATTCAAATTTAAATATTAAAAAATTAATTAAGTAATAAAATTAACTTCACTTAAATTAAATCCAAAATTTTAAAATTAAATCCTAAAATTCTAGAAAATAATTCTATGAATTTTAACAAATCAAATCTAAATTTTAATAACTCAAATTTGAATAATGAAATTAATTATCATCAAGTTTCATTTAATTATGGAACATAACTTAATTAAAAAAAAATTCAAATTAAAAAAATTAAATTAAAATTTAAATACAAATTAAAATTTTAAACTTAAATAATTAATAATTCAAACATAAATCTAAAACTAAATCTACAAATTAATAATTCAAAAATAAACTAATAATCCATAAGTAAATTAAAAATCAACAAACAAATTCAAACATAACTTAATTTAAAAAAATTAAAAGCCATGAACTTAATTATAAAATACTTATAATTATGAAATTAACTTAAAATATTATCTAATGAAATAAAATTAAAATAAAATTTAAATGTGTCAAAGTAAGTTGACACATTCGTAGGTCCACATAAAATGTATCAAATCAAGAATTTGATATATTATTAATAATTTAAAAAATTACTTGATTTGTTTGACTCATGTATAACTGTCATGTACATGCATATGTTTTAATTTTTCTTTGCATATACATGCTATGTCATCATGTTTACTTATTTCTTAAGCTAGAACGGTTAGTTAATGATATATAAATATTTGATACTTGCCCAACATAGTACCAGAGTGAAGTGAGATAATAATACGTTAGAGAAGCTTAGTCTAGGTAGTCAAGTGGGGTAAGGAGTACCTTGCTTGATCTACTTAGCTAAGTGGAACTAACCGAAGCTACATCGTCACATGCTAGATTAGTCAGACCAAAGTTTCTCAAGAAATTGATTAAGGTTATAATTTCTTAAAAAGGCTTTGTCTAAGGAAGTAGTCGTTGTTCCAATAACCAAGAAGACCCTTATCTCGCCATGACCTGGAAGCTGCTTTTTGAAATATGGACTTAACTACTGACGGTTAAACCTGAATCTAACACAAGGTCAAACACTCAGTAGAACTTCACTTAAATTGATAAAGATAAAATTGACAAATCATTTCACAAAATCCATAAGACAACTATTGTATGTCATGTATTGAGGCACTTAGAATCGGTGAGATAATAAGGACAATTAATATATAAAGTTTTGAAAAATATTATTAAAAATTATTACATTATTTTTAAAAATTTTTGATAATTATTTGAGATTCATGCTTGCTGGGTGTAAACCATATGGTTAGATCTGGATCATGGCTCATCCGGCGATTAGTCCGGTGAAGAGCGGTCTCGCTCTGATACCACTTGTTAAAATCGATGGAATCAAAATATCTCCACAATGGTATGATATTGTCCACTTTGGGCCTAAATCCTCATGGCTTTGTTCTTGGGCTCTCCCCAAAAGGCTTCATGCCAATGAAGATACTTTTCATCCTTTTAAACCCATGATCTTTCCCATGTGTTTTAGATGTGGGACTATGTTTGCACCCTTTCAACCCAACAACTATATGCTAAAGTTTTCAAAACATTATATCTTTGAAAATTGGTTGATCAACACTTAGACATAAACCTCTAAGTCAACGCTATATCTAAGAACCCTAAGACACATAGGCAGAAAATCCTTATAGGTAATAAAGATGTCCTAAGAGAGTGTCTAGTTGAGGGGAGGTTAATCTTGAAAGACTTTATTTTTTAAAGACCTCTTAAAAATTATGTTTAAAAATTCTAACATTTTGAAAACATTTTTTTTAAAAATTCTTATTTTTTAAAATATTTTAAAAATTATGCTTTTAACTTAGAACAACCCCTAAGACACATAGGGAGATTGACTTGTAGTGAACAAGGAGTCCTATTGGAGTGTCAGATTTAGGGAGAGTCTAAACTTAAAAGTTTAATTAAAAATTATATTTTAAAAATTTTAAGTTAATTACTCTATTTGATTTAGATTAACCTCTAAGACACTTAGGGAGTTTACCTTGTGGTTAACAAGGAGTCCTAAGGAAGTGTCATATTTAATGGGAGGTCCAAATCGAAGGAGCAAAACTATTTCAAAATTACTTTTTATATAAATCCTTTAAAATTATTTTTTATAGATATTTGAAAAATATTTTAAAAATCTTTGAAAAGCTTTTCAAAATGTGACTCAATATTATTTTAAATATTATCCATTATCCTGTTGATTTGAATCAAACCCTAAGACACGTAGGCCGATTGCTTTGTGGTTAACAAAGAACCCTAATGACATGTCAGGTTAAGTGAGAGATTCTGATTGAAAACGATACTAAATAGTTTTTTGAAAATCATCTATGTTGGAAATAGCTTAAAAATCATTTCAATATCTATTTTGAAAACACTCTTGGAAAACTATTTTGAAAATCATTTCAAAATTAATGTTTGAAAAATTCTTTCAAAACTTATTTGAAAATATTTTGAAAAATTGATTTAAAAATTCTTTACAAAATTATTTTAAAAATTTTAGAAAATTCTATTAAAACTATTATGAAATATTTTGAAAAAGTCCTTCAAAATCTGATTTGAAAATCATTTTGAAAAGATTTTTATAAAATTATTTTTGAAAACTACTATGGTCTTTCAAAAACTGTCAAGACTAAGTTGTGATCATTGACATTACCATAATTGTTGGTGCAAACTTAAAAAACTTTTTGATGTGTGAAAAGGGGGAGAAGAGACTTAAGTTAAAAATATAGAATTCTCTTAGATTGTTAAACTCTGACTTGAATTAACTTAAAAATTTATCAAACATTAAAAGGGAAAGATTGTTGGTGCAAGAAGCACTAAGTCTGACCCTAGAGTTTTGATTTTTAACAATACACCTAGGTCTGGTTTGTTTGACCAAGGGTTGATCCAAACAAGACTTAATATTTGGATGTGAGTGAAGTCTAGTTAAGTCAGTTTGATTAGAAGACTAGCGAGAAGTCCTATTCGGTTAGGCTAGGCAAGGAGAAGTCCTAGTTGAGGCTAGGCAGAGAAAGTCCTAGGCATGAAAGGTCCTAATCTGGAGGATTAGGTAGGAAAAACTTGATGGATCAAGTGCACTAAGTGAAAGTCTAGGTAGGTCAGGTGGATCAGATGTCTAGCAGTGAAAGTCTAGGTTGATCAGGTGGACCAAATGTCTAGCAGTGAAAATCCTGGGGGCCAAGAATCAAGGCTAAGGAAAAGTCCAAAGTGGATGTTTGACAGGTGAGAAGTCTACCCAGGGAAGTGACTAGTCCTAATTGGAGGTTAGGCAAGGGAAAGTTCAAATTGGATGTTTGGCAAGTGGAAAGTCTACCTAGGGAAGTGACTAGTTCTAGCTGAAAGTTAGGCAAGGTAAAGTCCAAACTGGATATTTGGTAGATAAGAAATTTACATATGGAAGTGACTGGTCCTAATGGAGAGTTAGGCATTGGTAAGCTAGTAGGTTAGACTTATAGGGTAAGGCTTAGGTAAGCCTAGTAGGTCAGATAGACTACAAGTAGGCTTAGGTTGCTTGTGTGTTTGTTTGCTTATCTTGCAGGAACCAGGAGCTAAAAGCAGACGAAGGAAGCATAGAGGAACACACAGAAGTAACCGAACTAAGCCCGAGGTCAACTCAGGTCAAACTTGAGTTGACTGGATTTAGGTGCCCTAATGTTGTTCCTAGCGCCTGGATGGTCCAGGTACCCCTATCTGTTCTAGGCACCTATATCATGAAGAATCAGCCCGGATAGAGTCCGAAGAGATCAGATCTTATCCAGGCACCGACATAAGGATCCAAGCGGCTGAAAGACTCTATATAAGGATGCTGAACGTGCACCACAAGGACATCATCTCACTATGTCATTCTGTCCATCTTGTGGTGCTATTGAACCCAAACAGGGCCAGACTCGTGCAATCCAAGAAGTTTCAAGAGGAGTGCGACGTGCTCAATACTTTCAGATCGGGTACAACACGTTGTTTAGTTTATTACTTTTCATGCCTTACTTATTTGCATTTTAATTATTAATTTTATTTGAACTGTAAGATGCATTTCTCTACCTCCGAACAAGATTTGAAAAGGAGATCACTAGCAAACATGTGCTTCCCGTACATAGGCCTTGGACGTACTAACCTTGGGGGGTTAGGAACCAAGTAAAATCCATAACAACGAAAATGCCAAAACACATAGTGCAACCAAATCTAACGACCAACTCCACAAAACCACACATCGAAAAAAATTCGAACAATATAAATAAATACCAGTCGAAAACCACAAAAGCAACCAATGTCTCCTGCTGTTGTGAGATGGGGGCAGTTCGGCAGAACTTCAAGCTTCAAGCAACATCCTTATCTACTACCTGAGGAGATAGAAAAACCTCAAGGTCTGGGTGGTGAGTATAAAAATACTTAGTGGGTACTAGAATAAAAGTGCACAATATGACAAGGTATCAAAGGAATATAAGCATGGATATCAAAAGGTATACAGTTTCAACATGATACTTCAGGAGCAAAGTCAACATTCAATTTGATAATCATGTATGTCATGTCATACAAATGCAGCAGTCATATAACAACAAGTGCATAATCATATAATAGTAAGTGCATAAACTATAAATGCAGTAAACAACAAATGCATCCATGGTCATTGTCTGCACTCGCCACCCCCAGTCACCCACCCAGTGCAGTGAACTGGGGCGCCAAACAAGACAACTGCACACTGACGTGGTTGTTTTATTGGAAATATTTTATTTATATAATTTTCCTTATTTATTGTCACTTACACCCATCAAAATTAATCATTTATTTATTTACAAAACCTTTAACTATCGCTAAAGTAGTATAGAGAGGTCCGGGTCGTCTCTCTCGGACTCAATAATGGATATTATTCTAGACTCATGGTTTGGGATTTTTAATTCAACTTTATTCATCAAATTGATAAATGAAGATCAAATTAAATCTATAATTAATAAAAGAATCCTAAGTATACAGTCCTAGTTACACTGTTAAATTCTATTGCATATAAATTACAACATCTATACAAAACAAGGACATGTCCGTTATTCAATTCATAACATTCAAAATTCACCTATCAAGCATGCAATTATTCAACAAACTTGTTTCATTCACAAAAGTTATAACTTATCAAATGAATTTATTCGTACAATCTTAATATACAACATACAAAATGTCATTTACACAACAAATGTAACATACAACATGCTTCCCTTTACATAACACACAACTAATCGACCATGCATCATACTAAGACACACAAGCATACAACATAACTACATACAACATGCTACATACAACAACAATGTACATCATACAATACCATACATCATTCAACTTACATAACTATACAACACTAATCTTACAATTGGGTAAACCTAATAAACTGCTTCTTATTCAAGTATTACAACAACAAAGTAACATACATCAATAATCAACATCCAAGCAACCACATAACCGGTTTACACAACTCCTTAAGTTCAACATAATGTACCATGGTTCAACATACAACATTTGCATTCATGATCCTAAAGTCAACAACATAACATACTTCCTTTGATTCAACAAGCTCAACATTTCAAGACAGCAAGAAGCTTCATCAATACACACCAATGATTTGAAAACCCTCAACTCAATACATGCTCATTCCATTCCCTTTCAATCATCCCAAACATACAAACATCATAATAACACCAACTTCATGCTATCACAGATATTTCATTGTAAACCATAATTCTCAATCATGCATCAAGGCTAACAGCAACATAAAACTACAAACATGAATCAGTTATGCTTCAATCACCAAAATGAACAATATAATACAATCGAACAGCAATAACACACATGCAAGTTAAGGGGGGGGGTTGATGATTCAGTTATCTAGCTAACAGCAGAATAAGGAAACAAATGAAAACTAGGGTTAGTAGCTTCCTTCCCTTTCGGTTCAGAACAGGGGAGAAGAGGGAAAACGGTGGAGGTGGATGGAGGGTTCCAATCGGCACAGAACAGCATCATTGATGCCACAATGAACGACTTCTACCAACGTGAACGGAAGAACGCCGCTGGATGATGGCCAATCACCGACGAGCTCAAGTCGAAGAGAATCACGGATTCAGCCTATGCTCAGCTCTCCCTTTGCTACAAATCGCCGCCAAAGTTAGAACATAAACATAAACCTTACCTCGTGTTCTCGGTGGAGGATATGATCGGAATTCGGCCCGGCGTCCCGTGCCGGACCCCAGTGAATGTGGATGGACAGTGAGCTCCACAGGAACAAATCGCTCACGATGGCGCGTCGCTACTGTGCGGATAGCCATCAGCCACCAATCGTCGGAGCTGAATCACTTCTACGACGATCGATCCACAACCGATGGGGATGAAGAAGAACTTCGCTAGAGCAAATCGCTTCTACGGCGAAGTCTCCTGCGGTGGTGTCAGTGGTCATCGAACTTCGTGGATGTCGTCCACTGCTCTGTGGCTGATCAGAGAGGACGATGGATGCAGTGGAGCGCGCGACGGAGCTCGAAATCGCGGCTGGGAAAGAAGATGAACAGTGATGTCGCGATTGGGAAACACTGTAGATTCCCAATCACGACCGAGCTCCCTTTTTCGGCGTGAACTGCTTCTCCCTTTTAACCTAGCTTTGAACCGGCGAGAAGGGATTGAACCGAACCACATTGAATTGGATTTGAACCGGCCTGCAATTGAACCGAATCAGATTTCATTTGGGAACTTTGATTTGGGTCGGATGAAGTGAAGTGGGCTGGTTTTTAATTGGATTTGGATCGGGCTGTTTAATGGATTGGGCTGAATTCATTTAGATTTGGGCTGAGCTTGTTCTTTGAGCTGGCTTGACCAATTTCAATTGGTTTGGGCTGAATCTGAACTTGATCCAAACTCGAATTGAACCAGTAGCTTAAACCAAGCTAATTTCGCATCTGATTAAGTCAAATTGAATCCGAATTGACCTGAACTCAAACTAGAACTGATTTTTTTCCAATTTGAATTTCTTGAAAAAATAAATTACAATCAATTAATATCCATAAATGCCATAATTTAATGAAAAAAAGAATAACATCAAAAATTCATCCAGATAAAGAATCAGCCCAACAAACCCTATCAAACTGGTCCAATCTAACCCTAAATTATCCGTAGAAAATGTTAATTATCAAATCCCCCACACTTATTCTTTCACGTCTCGTGAAAGTAAACTAATCTACATTATTTTCCACCCTAACAATATCAATTAAATCAGAAAATTATAACAACCAGTTAAATAAGAGTATCAAATCTTAGAAACTCACGCAATCCAGAATTCAATTCATACATGGATCAACAAAATAGCAATTTCAATCCACCCTAAATTAATTGAGAATGATGACTACAAAAAACCTCACAAGGATAAAGAATGTGTGGTCGCTCATCCTCATAATTGTATAAATGGTGGATCTCTCTCAAGCTACCTACGGGTCATGCACTACCATAAGCTTGCTTTTCTTCTAATCTGCACCACTATCATATGCATAAAGTTACAAAAATTCATAAAGGTTTATTGCAAAAGAATAATGAATAATGAATAATGAATAAAGAATAATGAATAATGGAAAGAAAATAATGTGTAAGGGAAAAGAATGGGGAAAATAGAATCAAGAATTTAAGTGGAAGACATGGAAAATCTGATATACGTCATAGATGAGTCAATGAAATAATGCCTAGTGACTATAAAACCAAGCTAGTGTAGGGTGAGATAGTAGTAAGAAAACAACTCCTAACCTTTCCTACCCTCTAAAACATATCCAATAACACTCCTAGGAGGAGAAATAAAAGTTGCTAAAAACTCACTACCAATGATTCCCTACATACTATTCACCAACTCAAACTCTTTTTTTTTTTTTTTTTTAATCTATCTTTTTTTTCTTTTCTCTTTTTTTTCTTTTCACAATTTTTCTTTTCTTTTTTTTTTCACAAATTTTTTTCTCTTTTTTTTCTTTTGTTTTTCAACAGATTTTTTTTTGCATTTTTTTTACCTATCTAAAAATGGACACACTAAAATAAAATAAAATAAAATACCACAAAATAAAATAATAAAAACCTATCTACAAACAACATGAAAGTCTGTCGATGGTGAACTCTCTACACACACCCCTACGTAAGAATAAAATGCAAGGTAAAGAAAAGACAAGTTTGTTTTTACTTGGTTCACAGTGCAACGCTGCTACTCCAAGGCCCACGGTCCTTGACCCTTTTCTCTGAGCAATCCATTATTAAGTCACTTACCCCTTTTCGACAGCAAGTATATCGAAAAAACTCAATACAAAAATCGATTACAAGCTCCGGAGTAATTGAAATACAGTATTGACTAGTTACCGAACTTTTGCTTGTGCAGTCGCTCCCCGGAGGTAGATCTCGGCGTCTCGGTGTGAAATTGAGTAGCTTGGAGCAGGTGCAGTACCGACGTCGAAGATTGAGGGCTCGGGAGTCGCGAGAACGAAGTTCGGAGGCAAATAAGGTGTTGTGCTCGGCTGCTGGTCGCGACTGCCTTTTATAGTTGTCCTGAGTCGACTCAGATGCCCATCTGGGTCAACTCCAACTGACACGGCAGATAAATCTTTATCTCTTTCGCCCGTTATCCTTCCTGAGTCGACTCCGATTGACGTCTGGGTTGACTCCAGTCGCGGTGGCGTCAGCAGCGATAAGTTTTGACCCCTGAGTCAACTCAAAACCTTACCTGAGTCGACTCCAGGCTGAGTTGGCAGAAAATCGATGCGCTGACTTCCGGGTTCCAGCTGACTCGGCTGGAGTCGACTCCAGAATCCATCTGAGTCGACTCCAGACCCGAAAATTTAGTTTTTCGTCCGGAGTTCACATTCGTCTGATTTTTCCTTCCTATAAAAGATGTTAACTAAAATAATATGCAAAGAATTAAGTTGGTTCACCGAACCAACTACGAGTCTTAACTTCGGATCTCCAGTGAGACCCTGGGTTAGACCGACGCCTAATGTTCCGCTCGGGAACGCGTCCTCACCCACTCCCCTCAAGAGAATTTACCTGATTGCCAACAGAGTCCTCCTGACTCGTTGGACTTGTGCTCGGCTCTATCTTCGCCCTCCAGGATTTGTGCTGCAACTGATCCTCTTGATCAGCCCAGTCTTCCGCTGCAACTTGGTCCTCCTGACCAAGCCCAGACTTCTGCTGCAACTTGGTCCTCCTGACCAAGCCCAGACTTCTACTGTGGCGTGGTCCTTCTGACCAGCCCAGACTTCACCTGGTGCACTTTGACTCTGCCAAGACTTCATGCCTAGCATCACTAGGACTTAACCTGTGTCTCCTGTAAGCTTAGTTCAACTTGGTTAGCCAAACCACATACTTAACTTGATCCTAGTTCCATAATCAAAACTCTGGTTCGATCTGCTAGTGCTTCCTACACTAACAACCCCCACACTTAAATTTTTGTCCGTCCCGGGCAAAATCTCATCTTAGAAATCAAGGTTCCCAAATCCAAGAAAAAGTAATGAAAGAGATGGTAATAAAAAGAAATGAATGGTCGATGGATTATTCGATAACCTATACTAATAGAAAAGAATGAATGAATAAAGGACTAAAAGAATAAACTTCATGAAAATATGCAACCTCATGGTAATGTGGCCTCGACAGAATTAGAGTAAGTTCTAGAGTAACATTTACCGTAAGTGCCACACAACAAATAAAAATCAGGCTCAGTCCTCACTAGGTAAAAATAAGTCATCATTCTCAACTATTCAAGGTAGAATCCATCACTAAGTTGTATCCTCACGTAATCCAAGAACTCTTTCATGTCTATGAACCTCTAAAACTTGACAAACCTAAATAACTAAGTTATCATAATTCCTAAGATGATTAAGTCATGCAAGGGGGAAAATTTATTGTGAAAGAATGATCAATGAATGAATGTACACATCTTAAACTACATTATTTAATAGATACACATCCTATGTTAAGAAAGAATGATAAATAAGTATACACATCCTACTTAACAAAAAAATAGAAATAAAAGAATAAAGCAGTATATACAAAACAAGGTGAAATAAATTACTCCCCTTTCACCGGGAAGATGGATCGTAGCCAGAGGAGTCCCTTGATTCCTGATCGCCCTGGGTTCTCAACTCTGCAGACTGATCCAAACAACATCGATGAAAGTGATCCTAGGGACTCAGTGCAATTCCCTACACTTTCGTGCACCTCTCCACTATAGAAAAGCCACGACCAAGCTTTAGTGGCACTGAAATCAACATCCTCAAAGTTATTAGAATCAAAAGAATTAAATAATTAAGAACAAAAGAATAAATTAATAAATAAATGAATCAATGAATAAACAAACAAATGAATGAAATGAATAAACAAATAAGAACACCAATGTCTAGTCTAACATAAACAAACATCATGTGAGTCCCCGACAACGGCGCCAAAATTTTGACGTGGTTGTTTTGTTGGGAATATTTTATTTATATAATTTCCCTTATTTATTGTCACTTACACCCATCAAAATTAATCATTTATTTATTTACCAAACTTCTATTTATCGCTAAAGTAGTATAGAGAGGTCCGGGTCGTCATCTCTCATCGGACTCAATGATGGATATTATTCTAGACTCATGGTGTGGGATTTTTAATTCAACTTTATTCATCAAATTGACAAATGAAGATCAAATTAAATCTATAATTAATAAAAGAATCCTAACTATACAGTCCTAGTTACACTGTTAAATTCTATTGCATATAAATTACAACATCTATACAAAACAAGGATATGTCCATTATTCAATTCATAACATTCAAAATTCACCAATCAAGCATGCAATTATTCAACAAACTTGTTTCATTTAAAAGTTATAACTTATCAAATGAATTTTATTCGTACAATCTTAATATACAACATACAAAATGTCATTTACACAACAAATGTAACATACAACATGCTTCCCTATACATAACACACAACTAATCAACCATGCATCATACTAAGACACACAAGCATACAACATAACTACATACAACATGCTACATACAACAACAATGTACATCATACAATGCCATACATCATTCAACTTACATAACTATACAACACTAATCTTACAATTGGGTAAACCTAATAAATTGCTTCTTATTCAAGTATTACAACAACAAAGTCACATACATCAATAATCTACATCCAAGCAACCACATAACCGGTTTACACAACTCCTTAAGTTCAACATAATGTACCATGGTTCAACATACAACATTTGCATTCATGATCCTAAAGTCAACAACATAACATACTTCCTTTGATTCAACGAGCTCAACATTTCAAGACAACAAGAAGCTTTATCAATACACATCAATGATTTGAATACCCTCAACTCAATACATGCTCATTCCATTCCCTTTCAATCATCCCAAACATACAAACATCACAATAACACCAACTTCATGCTATCACAGATATTTCATTGTAAACCATAATTCTCAATCATGCATCAAGGCTAACAGCAACATAGAACTGCAAACATGAATCAGTTATGCTTCAATCAACAAAATGAACAATATAATACAATCGAACAGCAATCACACATGCAAGTTAAGAGGGGGTTTGATGATTCAGTTATCTAGCTAACAGCAGAATAAGGAAACAAATGAAAACTAGGGTTAGTAGCTTCCTTCCCTTTCGGTTTAGAACAGGGGAGAAGAGGGAAAACGGTGGAGGTGGATGGAGGGTTCCAATCGGCACAGAATAGCATCATTGACGCCACAATGAATGACTTCTACCAACGTGAATGGAAGAACGCCGCTGGATGATGGCCAATCACCGACGAGCTCAAGTCGGAGAGAATCACGGATTCAGCCTATGCTCACACTACAAGAAAAACAGTCATAGACATCGGTTTTTCACCGATGTCTATGAGAAAATCGACCGATGTCTATGAAGGCGATGTAAAAGGTCTGACATTTTAGATATCGGTTTGTAACCGATGTAATATCACTCAACGACATCGGTTTGTAACCGGTGTAGTACCGATGTAGTATCACTCAAAGACATCGATTATGCAACGGTGTAAAACCAATGTAATATCTGTTTAACATCAATTTTAGCAACAGTTTTCGACCAATGTAATATAACTCAACGACATCGATTTTGCAACGGTGAAAAACCGATGTAATATCTGTTTAACATCAAATTTAGCAACGACTTTCGACCGATGTAATATCACTTAACGACAACGCTTCCAAACCGATGTCATTGATGCTAAAACTGTTGTAATAACACTTAATATTATAAATTCACCCAACAAATCATAAATAGAAAAGCACCGATGTTAATATACTCAATGTTAATGAACAATGTAGAGAATCTGAATACAAAATTAAGAATATACTCAATTATCCCACTAACTACAAAATCTGTGACAGAAGTTAATAGAACTTTCAAAATGCAACCACCTATCCTTCATATGAATCCAAACTCTTCCAGCCTCTTCTCTTGCCTTAGATTGAACCACCGACCTGCCATATTCTTTAAGTCTCACAATCATTTTATCTATAGTTGCCTGGTCAAGATCAAATGTTGCAAGAGCAGAAGCAAATCTAGAGGTTGCTGATTTAGTCTTTCGCTGAAGAAGATTTCTTATTGAGGACCAGGTATCATCAGCAGCTGCATCAAGAAGAGCTTCTACAGGTTCCGCTAGGGCTTTATTAAGTTGGCCCTGTGAGCATATAAAATGGAATCATCAACCTATAGTCATCCAACTTTGAATCTGTTTTGGTCTGAATAAAGTAGAATTTACAATAGCACTAGAGCCCTCTACACAAAGTAAAGAAACACAAAATCTTAACATACCTCATACAGTGCATTAAGCTGGGAAATTTTTGCAGACCGAACTGAAGCTAGATGAGCATCAATATCACGTCGAAGCTTATCCTGAATCTTGGAAGTGTCCCAACCAACCTGCTGATATTACCATTGATGGAAGTGATTCTCACCTACTTTGCTGCTGTATAATCTAATGTTAGAGGTAATGATCTTCTATTTTCAGAATATTCTCAATAATCTAAAGAAATTCCTGTGTGAGCAATATCATTAACAGAAGCATACAAAAGAGATTTGAACATAAAAATTGGAGATCAATTAAACTTGAGCTTAACTCGAGCTCCTTTACTAAAACAAATACAAACACAGATGAACTCACTTCGGTTTTGCTCACTTATAGCTTCACTGTTCATGCAAAACGATATTTATATCAAACATGGGAAGGTTGTAGATACAAAGACGTTAAAACTTTATTGAACCCATTTGTAGCTAGACCCCACATTTATAGTTGTAGTACTACTAATGCAAATGGGAAGATTCACGGACCTTACGATGTATGGAATAACAAGTCTTGAATTCTTTTGGTAGCTCAGAATGCTGACCATACTTGAAGGTTGACTTCCAGACAATTAACCCTCAGTAGATCAATTGGTCCCAATCAGTGAGTTTAGAAAGTTGGATCTTAATCATCACCACCCAACTTCCTAAACTTTAGAGGAAGAGAATCATCAAAACTTGCAGTTCTCTTAAATCTCCTTGTGTTCCACAGGAAGCAGGCTTTTCTGGATCATTGGTGTGGACAGTAGTGTCAAGATGGTTTGATGCAGTTTTCTGATGCAAGACCTGAAAATCCTGCCAGTGAGAGAGAAACAGTAGGTTTCATGTCATATAATTTTGGAATTTCAGATTAAAAAAGGAGAAATGGAAAGGAATCAAGTAGATATGCAGAAGTTTAATCCCTCTGACCTACTAATTAGGCCTAAGAGCATGTGATGGTGGGTTCTAATCAGAGATCGATAGTTGACATATCCAAAAAATGGTATAGACCATGAACTAAATACAGAAAATCTATTCACTATTAAGTTATATAGTTATCACCACCCATAAAATTTAAGGCAGTAAGGTAAAGACAACATGATCTTACACAAGATGTTCTAACTGAAGAAGCCTTGCCATCACCGACAGCATCACAAGGTCCAGTGCCTGAGGAGGAAAACAGATTTGACACTTTAAGTATTTAGCTAAACTATTCGAATTAAACCAAATGCCTCAGGGAGGTTTTATCCTCCCAAAAAATGCTGACCAGAAGTGCTTGCTCGCCATGGATCAATTGGGAATTGTCGTTTGAATCCTCTACAAGATGGTAAATGTTCAACCCCACTTGGTGGTAAGTAGGAAAGAGGCAATGGCGAATCCCAATTACTTGGAGGTCTCATTCGACCTCGATTCTCTAAAATTCCTGTGCTTCCAATTCTTGTTCCTCTACTCCTATCTATCAAGTGAGCAGAGTTAAAGAATGGAGATACCGTAACCTGATTACGCCCATCAAGTTTCCTCCTTGAGGGGGAGAACAAATTCCAGTTATCAGATTTCTTGCACGGGTGAACAGATTCCCTCCCGTTACCAGATCCAAAAACTTCTCTTTCCCTATCGAATTCTTCCCTGAGGTGAGCCATCTTGCTAAAGAGAGGAAAACAACCACTAACCTCACCATAACCGTCCTTAACGAGAACTCTTCCACCGCCATTGTAGCCACCTGCAAGGCGTCCAGGTCCCCCTCGAGGAAGGGCTGAGCTTGGCCTAAACTGAAAGGGTTCGAGCCCATTGAGCGAATCGTTTCCTCCGAAGTCCACCACAATCCAATGCGGCGGCGGCGACAGTGGAGGAGGAGACCGAACGTCGACGATGCGGCGGAGATGGCTCAGCTCGGGGAAGAAGACCTCGACGACGGAGGTGAAGACCTCGACGACGCGGCGACGGAGAAAGCAACGCGGCGGCGGAGGAAGCGACGCGGCGGAGATGTCCCGAACGTCGGTTGAGAAGGGGAGGAAGTGGAGACGAAGGTCAAGGAAGCCTGTGGAGCTGAGAAGCGATGCCGTTGAAGACACGGCGGTGGAGCAGAGAGTGTCTAGGGTTTACAAGGGCAAGCGCGCAGTGGTTAAGTCGGCTGGGTGTAGGGTTGGGAGCGCAGGTTTAGGGGTTTTGGAAGCGCGTAGTGGAAGAAATATTTGGAGAGAGAGAGGGAAAGAAAAAACAAAAATATACAACAGTTTTAAATTGTTGTTATAGCTTCCAAAACCGTTGTTGAAAGCGCACATAGACAACGATTTTTAAACCGTTGTCGTAGTCTTCAAAAACCATTGTTGTAGTCCCAAAATAGCGGACGTAGACAACGGTTTTAAAACCGTTGTTGTATCCTCTAAAAATCATTATCGTAGTCTCCAATCAACATCTCAAAGACATCGGTTTTTGTTAAAATCATTGTAAAAAAGTAAAAGACATTGGTTTTGCCATAAAATCGATGTCTTTTGAGTGTTGTTAAAGATCGATTTTCTTGTAGTGTCAACTCTCCCTTTGCTACAAATCGCCGCCAAAGTTAGAACATAAACATAAACCTTACCTCGTGTTCTCGATGGAGGATATGGTCAGAATTCGACCCGGCGTCCCGTGCTCGACAATGAGCTCTGTCGGAACAAATCGCTCATGACGACACGTCGCTGCTGTGCGGATAGCCATCGGCCACCAATCGCCGAAGCTGAATCACTTCTACGGCGATTGATCCGCAACCAATGGGGATGAAGAACTTCGCCAGAGCAAATCACTTCTACAACGAAGTCTCCTACGGTGGTGTCAGTGGTCGTCGAACTTCGTGGATGCTGCCCACTCTCTGTGGCTGATCGGAGAGGACGATGGATGCGGTGGAGCGCACGATGGAGCTCGAAATCGCGGCTGGGAAGGAAGATGAACAGTGATGTTGTGATTGGGAAACACTGTAGATTCCCAATCGCGACCGAGCTCCCTTTTTCAGCGTGAACCGCTTCTCCCTTTTAACCTAGCTTTGAACCGACGAGAAGGGATTGAATCGAACCACATTGAATTGGATTTAAACCGGCCTGCAATTGAACTGAACCAGATTTCATTTGGGAACTTTGATTTGGGTCAGATGAAGTGAAGTGAGCCAGTTTTTAATTGGATTTGGACCGGGCTGTTTAATGGATTGGGCTGAATTCATTTAGATTTGGGCTGAGCTTGTTCTTTGAGCTGGCTTGACCAATTTCAATTGGTTTGGGCTGAATCTGAACTTGATCCAAACTCGAGTTGAACTAGCAGCTTAAACCAAGCCAATTTCGCATCTGATTAAGTCAAATTGAATCCAAATTGACCCGGACTCAAATCAGAACTGATTTTTTTCCAATTTGAATTTCCTGAAAAAATAAATTACAATCAATTAATATTCATAAATGCCATAATTTAATGAAAAAAAAGAATAACATTAAAAATTCATCTAGACAAAGAATCAACCCAGCAAACCCTAATTTATGTCATAAAATGCGATAAAACCGGTCCAATCTAACTCTAAATTATCCGTAGAAAATGCTAATTATCACACACCCTCCAACAACAGACCACTACACATGAGTGGGGAGCCGGGAAAGTATCACCGTCTGCTGTCAACATCCCCATACACCCACACTGTGCAGTGAACTGAGATGCACGGCAGGAATCACCCTCTCCAACTACAGACTACTACACGCAAGGGGGAGGGGCAGTCTTCAGGAGAGCTATCTAGCTAGTCCTGGTAACACCCACACTGACAGTGCTATAATGCTCTCACCCACACAAGTATTGAGAGTTAACAACAACATATTATGCTTTGATGCGCAGTTCAACAGATAACTACTACAATATCAAGATATGTGTAACATC
>NW_027433249.1:0-6098 GCF_044706935.1 Curcuma longa
AGCACTACTGTAATTAGTGATTCATGTATTCTAACCTGTGCCGTGGAAAAATCTTGGCACAGTTTTGCAGGTAGAAGTCAACGATATCCTTGGCGGCAAAGAGTGGCTTATTGTTCTCGCCGGGCGCTGCGAGCATGGTGGCGATGAGCCCGCCGGTGCTCGTGCCGGAGATCACGTCGAAATAGTCGGCTATTCTCGCGTCTCCTCCATCAAGCTCCTGCAACGCCAAAAATCAGCTTCAACCTCTCAGTATGCATACAATAATTCAGCAAGAGAAAACGCAGCAAGATGCAGGCAATTCTCGATCGAATGCACACTTGAAGTTGCTTTTCTAGAAACTCGATGATCTTCGCGGGGATGAGCCCGCGAACCCCGCCGCCGTCGATGCAGAGAATGGTGATCCTCTTCCCACAAGACGGCGGAGGGATATTTGAGGTAGAGGCGTCTGCAGTCGAACTGCTTGCCATAGTACAAACTTAGTAATTGAGGAGATGTATAATTAGCTGCTGATGGTTTTGTTGCCTGTGCCAAGGAAGATCATATATATATAGAGAGAGAATGAGCATTAAAAAATTAAATAAATAAAACCCAATTAATCCAACTATCAGATAATAAATTTCATGAATTGAATAGCTAGCACGTGCAGCACGTGTGAATATATGGATCTACCTTACCAACTTTCCCGACGACGTAGTTTGTTAAATCAATCAAGTAAAGTTCATTAAATTAGGAAGATCATCGAGGTATGTAGACAAAAGTACAAACAAGGTTGGGGATATTATAGATTAAATTAAAGCAAATATGACAAATGTAAACTTTGATGATCATGTGAGCATTTTGGCACATCATGATTTAATAACAGAAAGTTAAAAAAAATCCTAACTTTATGATAAATTTTCTAAGATTTCTAAGTAGGTGATTGATTAAAATAAATAGAGATAGCACGTGACTGAAATAAAATTTACCATGATCACGGTTATAAATTTATTTTATTTTGATCAGCAGATGAACCCTAAAGTTTTTTTTTTCTTTTATGATATTTTGTAGATTTAGATTCTATACATTACCAAAAAAAAATCAAATTGTGATTCAGTTGATGATTTGTTTAATAAGTATTTTGATCAAGATCGAGCTGTGGACAGCTATATTTGCCCTGTTCTATGGCTATTAAATTAGTGGGCCCAAATATTCATAAATTGATTACGAAGAAATCAACGGCTGTTGCTAACTTGCCATGCAAATTCGTGCGCAGCAGTTGACTCGGTTCACGCCGATCACGAGGAGTGTAAATTATTGGGGGCTTAAAATTGGGTTGCGTACCGTCGTCTAATTTAGTAGTTTTTTTAATAAATAAATAACTTAAATCATTTAGTTTTATTTTTATTTAAAATACAAATAATAAACTTATATACTCTTCAAATGATATTATTATGCAGTGCCTTGACTTTTCTTCAATATTTATAAATTCTTAAGAGCTCTTTATAATTATTATTATCCCAGAACAAATTTTATATATATATCAAGAAAAGTAGGTATACCAAAATATTTATAACTTTATTGAAGCTTAAGTTTATCTACAATACTACTTTCAAACCTAATTAATTAGTGATGCTCACCTCGTGTGTCCTTATTCAATTAGTTCTATAACTAGGTATATATACTAATTGTATATAACCGTGTGTATCATTAATTATCCAACCATTTGCTAATATCTTATGATGAGACATTTATCATCATAAAATATTTTCCTCAATCATGTTATTAAAGATAAACTTGACAATGAAAAACATGAAAATATTTTTTGGCATTCGATCATAACAAAAATTTGGAAAAGAAAGTAGATAGAAAAAAGGCCTAGGTGTCTAGGTATTTTTATCCATCATTCACCTGAAGATGACCGTTTCGTCCCACGAAAGTTTTCCATTGACCATCAGATAAATCTGAGAAGTATAGATATGGCATGGGGATGACCCAACACCACGAGTGGTTTGAGCGCCGCAGACATTTATTTACATTGTGTGAGAATTGAACTATCATTACTTGGGAAGCTCATCATTCCGCTTACTATCGCATCAAGTCCCGGGGAGGGGGAAGCATAAAGAAGGTAGATGAGCATGTTGTGGAAGTAGGAGTATGATTGAATGTGACAAAAATTAAATATCAGTGAGGCTGTGTGGTGGTGAATTAAGCGTGAGATTATGGGGATTATGATGATATAAATATCAAATTCTCACTTTTAGTGGATTTCGATCAAAAGTGATTGATGGATCTAGAGAATTTCAAATGATTTTAAACAAAGATAAATGTACTCGTCTAAAGCTCTTGAATATATCTATGTCCTCAAATATGAATGTGATATCCTAAATCGAGAGTAGTGAGTTTTTCAACTTTAAAAGTATGAGAAATTTTATTAACATCTCATTATAAGAACTACGACAATGATAACACAGAGCAAATATCAATTTATAAAAGTACTCATCTAATTAAATTTCAAAAACAATCCAATAACAATATAGATTAAGAAAAAATATTTTTCAAATAAAATAACAAGATCATTTAATAACATATCAAATATTAATTTACAACAAATATACTATAAAATTTCAACAATAATAATAATAATTCAATAACAATGAGAATTTAGGCATATTAATTTCCAACCAAAAGAACAAAATCTATAACACAGAAAGAACATCAATTTACAACTATCATACTATAAAATTTCAACAATGACAACAAGTACTTTTTAATCATAATCATTTGTTTCTTCGTACTTTTTTTGCTCCACTTAATACAGATGATGAACCCCCAAAGATCGAGGAGAGGGCAAATTCAAGCTTTGGTCACAACAAAATCTATGAAAAAGTAGAGAACAAAAATTTATTTCCAGTGACTAACATGTTAATTTGGTTGTGAAGGAGGTTTTTACATAAAATAATAAGTCGATGAATGAGACAATTCTATCACCTACTTTAGTATTATCAGATATAACACCGGTTGATAATAGTGAGGTTGCTGAGTCTGGACATATCCTGTAAGATAAAATAATTTTTAAACTAAAATACAAGAATAACACAATAAATATCCATTTATTGGTCAGTTGTAACCTAAATGGATTAGATAGGAAGAAAATATAATATAAGTTTTTTATCTCCTTCAATATAGTGTTAAGACCGTGCAAGTTAGAGGAGGTCGGGGGGGGAATAACTTCAATCGTTTCATCTTGATTTCGTGCTTGTCCTTTGATTGCGCAATGAAAACTTGAAATAAAATCGACGTCACATGCACAACTTCAAGATTTTACTTGGTTCATCATCTCCTAAGGTGACTACTCTAAAGCCTAGTTCTAGTGATATTACTACCACTAAACTTTCTACTTTTCAGATACTTCCAGAAGTGAGACACCTCTTACAACGTGATCTTGCAACAAATACAACAAGCATACATGATACAAATACAAATTAAAGCACAAACAACTTTTAAATGAAATCTTATTGTAAATGCTTGCTTGTGTTGTTTAGAATCCAAAAATACAATAGTTCTTCATCTTCAAATCTCTAAGAATCGACATTGAAAATCTCCTTGAAACTTTCTTTTTTATAGCCTTCAAGTCTGGGCTGATTTCCACCTATCAGTTAATTGATTTTACCCATCAGTTGATTAATTCACTGTAAATCTGAATGTTATTCTGACCTGTCTGCTCAACATCTTCATCCACCTCAATATCAGTCAACTGTCATAACTATTAGTCAACTATTGCATAATCAAAAAATCAAATCCCATAGTCAAATTCTAAACTCTATGTTTGCTTGAACAATGATATTAGTTGACTATTACATTTTATTAGTCGACTGATTGTGATTAGTTGAGTTTTGAAACTTCTATATGTTGTTACAGTGTTCATCAATCAATTGATCAAATTTATCAGTCGACTGCATCATAGCAAAATACTACCCACAATTAATGTAGCAACACTGTAGCACTATTGAAACAACATTTTAGCAATACTATAGCAACCCTTTTTTTTTTTTTGAGATTTTGCATCTATTAGTTGATTGATACATACTATCAATCAATTAATACTCCTATTTTAACCTTATTAAAGTCGAATTCTTGTCTTGTTTAGTATATAGTTGACCTTAACCTATTAGGACATTCTTTGTCTAGCATCTAATCAACCTTGACCTACCGAGACTTCCCATTGTTTAGCATCTGATCAACTTTGACATGTCGAAACTTCTATATTGCCTAGCATCTAATCAATCTTGATATGTTGGGACTTCAGCATGGTACATGTCAACTCCTTGTTGGACTTCCGACCGTCAAGTGTTCAATCAACCATAATCTATTTAGACTTTCCATTTCATATCAATTCCATGTTGGGCTTCTAATTGCCAAGTGTCTGGTCACCTATATATATGATTAGTTAGACTTTTCACTTGCTAATTCTCTGTTGGACTTTCGATCACCAAATATCTGATCAACTATGATCCACTTGAATTTTTCATATCTTATCAAGTAGTGGATCAACTTTGACCTACTTGACTTTTTTCTCAACCAAGTAAACATATTAATTAACTGCATGTCAAGTATCTCGTCAATTTTGATCTACTTGATGTCCCACTTGACTAACTAACATATTGATTCTAACAATCAAACATCGAAATCTAATTCGAATCAATTCGAGCTTGATTAACTTAGTCAACCTTGACGAGAGATCAATTGCTCCAACATATAACTTATCTTCACTTTGGATGAGAGCGTCTTTGAAACAATCACATAAGTAAGAACATAAAGCTAACGAAGAACTGAGGCTAAAGTGTGGCATAACTGAAATTGAGTACGCGATTTTAGAATTTCCAAACTCATGTATGTGATGGTTATTTCAAAAACTTTCCTACGCAGTTCAGTAAATTACCGTAAAAATATTGAAAAACAAGAAAAATTAAGAAATGAAAAAAGAATAATTATGAATTGTTTTCTGTTCCTGTACTTTTCGATGAAACCGCTTATAGAATCCGCCATCATTTAAATATTTTGGTCCCAAAGAGAGCCAAAAGGAGCGAAAACAATGACGCAATGGACAGTGCATTTTTTTCACAACATAAAATGCTATTGTTGATGGAAAAGATTGTAAATGAGAAGGAAAAAAAGTCACTGATGAACTGATGCACTGATGGACATAATTCAGTACTGATGATGCTTGGTGATCAATATTGAAGCACACAACTATCACGCAGACGAAGCCAAGTTTTCATGCCTACTCTTCCTTTCATCAGACAACTTCTGGGCAAATTTAACAAGCCGTTCCCCGTTCGAAATAGTTGCTCCCTTTCCATCCACCACCGGCTCCGATTTCCCAGTCTCTAAGTTCACCCGCGACACCGGCTTCTCCAGAAGATTCACCCCGATCTGAACTAAATTGCTTAAGTTCTCCTTCGTTGAATTATCCACCGAAGCCGCAACGTCAGTCAAAGTATCGTCCTGGCATTCAATTAATCGTACAATCTCTTCAGTTAAAATCGATCGACTTGGCGCAGCTTTATGGAGATCAGTTGGTTACCTGTATGCGAAGGTATTGGCCCGCACTTTCCAGTGCCTGGAAAACGACTGAAGCATGGATATCCACCATGTCTGAGCTAGCCTGCGTGAAAATGTCGACGATGGGCGTCTTCCCTCCGTTGTTCAGCCACCCAAGCAAGCCCCATCGAGCGCTCTCTTGGGCACTATACCTCTCCTCCTGCTTAGCTGATCCAGTCCCGATCGAGATCACCAGAAAATGACTGTAGTCCACCGGTTTATACGACTCGAAATCCTTGTTCGACTTCAGAATTTGCTTCGTCACTTGGTTCATCGCGACTAAAGTCTATTCATGACCAACCATGCATCATTACATATGAGAATTGGAGAATAAGATTAATTATGGGTAGATTGTTTAGATGTGTGTGCATGGATTATATACGGGATTATTTGCCGCTACGCCACCGTCGATGAGGTTGAAGCTCCTCTTGTTGCCTTTATCGTCCTGGGTCTCAAAGTAATGGCCAGGGAGGTATGTGGGGGCGGCGGAGGTGCCGATGCAGATGTCCGATAAACGA
>NW_027433250.1:0-1802 GCF_044706935.1 Curcuma longa
TAAAGTAATTTGACTAGATTGATTTCTAATTTGAGATCTAGTTCTTACTCGATGTTCAATGTCTTCTATGATTTGATCGATGAGGTGATTTTGATGATGTGTAAGATTTCTAGGTCTTGTAGGCTCCTTATTCTCATTATTTTCATGTGGAGACTCATCATTTTTTTCTCCCCCTACATTGTTGCTCTCTAATTGTAAATTCTCAAGTTCGTTTGTAATTTCTTGTGTTCTTTAGTTTATGTCATCATCAATAGGTGATTTTTGGGGTAGGTGATGGTTGATTCATCAAACTCAACATTTGAAGACTCTTCAATTGTTTGAGTTCTTTTATTATAAACTCTATAACCCTTGCTAGTAGATGAGTAGCCAACTAGGATTCCTTCATCCGCTTTTGCCTCGAATTTTAAATAGTGGATTTTGGGTATTTTTCCACTCCATAGCTCAAATGGGGTTTTACCTAAGAATCGATGAACTACTATCCTATTTTGTATGTAGCAAGCGGTGTTGACCACTTAGCCCATAGATAGGTGGGTAGTGAGTATGCATTTAACATCGTTCTTGCTGCTTCTTGCAAAGCTCTATTTCTCCTTTCAACAATCCCATTGATGAGCTAGGGTTTCTTGCTTTTTAATCGATTCAATCTTTGGGTTTTGCATGAAAATAATTATTTATTGAATCGATTTGATCATGTTTGTCCTATATTGCATAATCTGAGGCTTGATTCTAATTTTCATGATTTTATGGCAATTCTTGGCATTAATTTGATTTTTATTGATTTTAGGATTAAATCGGATCCGACTCGAGCTCAACCGCGGTCAAATCAAGTCAAATTGCCCAACCGATCAAGCCAACATGGAGGACATGACTCAGATCGAGCCTGATCAAAATTTGCAAATTTTTCAAGAACTCTAGAAGCCCTAGAGCTAGATCAATTTCGGCCGTTGGATTTAAAAGCAAAGGATCATATTCTCTGATTAATCAGCCGATTTAATCCCAAACTTACCCGATGAACAGTGCCGCCGCACTGTGCTTCGTCCCCGCGAGAAGATTTCTGCCGCGCGACGTAAGTGTAGGCGTGCCCACTTCCACCCAAACCAAATCCATTGCATTGCTTGATCCTAGAGGAGTCTTTAGCCGGTTGATTGGGTGAATTCCAGCAGCTGGACGAGGCGCAAAGGAGAGGGTTTCTCCGGCGGGCAGCGGCCCTGTTTTTGCTTTTTCCGGCAATCTACAACGCAATCTGGCGCTGCGATTCCCTTGAGGGGTTCTCTGAGAATCGTCCAGCATCCCGAATCAAGAGAAATTCAAATGGAGCAAAGTTGAAGCACGTAATCCAGTTTTTGCAGCTTAACATCCTCGCACAGCGCCTGTTTCGTTCAAGAGAGGGTTTTCCAGCCGTTTTTGGGTGCTGGCAGCGAGAAAACCATGCGACGACCTAGTTGAAGCTTCGAATGGATTATTGAAATCACATTGTGGGAGTAAACGGCTTGATTGACACCGAGTTGAGACAAATTCAAGGAGAAGAAGAGGGCTGGATGTGTTTATGCGTTTCTGATTTCTGATTTCTGATTTCTCTTTAGTTTCTGATTTCAATGTTGCTGTTAATTCAAATTCTTAGTAACTTTGTGAATGTTGGCATGTGATTCAAGTTTAGCTGTGTTTGGATTCAAATTAACCTTAGAGTTTACTTAGATTTGTTTAATTGGCTTAGCTTAGCTTCCATCTTTCCTGCTAAACGGATACTGTTTGATACTCTAAGATGGCATTGTTCCGTGCCAAACACTTGTGAATGTATCGAATGA
>NW_027433251.1:0-4806 GCF_044706935.1 Curcuma longa
AGAACCAACCCTATTACATTATTATTTATTACAAGTGTTCAATAACTCCACAAGAAGCAAATCATTTAATGCATCTCTAAAGCGAACAAATTGCACTTGGAGAATGTATTCTTATTAATATACCATACTAACACTATTATTATATGTTATTCTAAAAAAAAATTGAATCTTCAATGTTTTAGGTGACATGCAAAATGTATTCCTACAAGGACAATTTTTTCATATATCATTTATTGCTAAACTAAAAAATAATGTGCACCCTAGCATCTCTTGTTATTAAATAATTCTTTTTCATCTCAATTTCGGTATCAAAGTGGTTCTACCTCATTGTTAGCACTCATGTTCTTTTTTGCATTCTTCAACCAGTCAATCCCTATCAGCGTGCACACTTCCTATATGTGAATCATTTCTGTTTTCCAGATTGTAATCCCAATCATTGTCACATCTAGCTTCCAGAGAGCAATCCCTTTCATGCTTGCCATCAGTAAATGATCCCCCTCACACACCCACCAGAACTGCCAGCTTGTAATTACAATCAATATGACTTTGCTGGATTGATTCACCCACTGAGTTGCGAGGCACGATAAATCAGATAGCAACCAACTTCTGCTACATGTGAAAACTACTTCCCTTCATCATGTTAAACTATTTATTTTTAGTTGCATCACTAATCTATTTCCTTTCACATAAAACTACTTCCCTTCGATTACAGGCACCATTCCCCATTACCATTGCTCCACTACTAATGTATAGATGTAAGCAACCACCATATGTGCAAGGTTCTAAATACACACCACCATTAGCATATCTACCTCAGATACCATAGGTGGACTTAGACTTTCGTATTGCCCTACACTAAAGTAAATGATCTTACACTTCACACCTTTTTTCCTCAGGTTATTTGTCATATGTATTAATGATATATCTTACACAAGTTTTCCTTGTTATTGTTTACTATTTCCATACTCAGCTCTTACCAAAAAGTCATTTCTGATGAATACTAAATGTAAGCCATAGATGAAGAAATGGATGCCTTAATTTTTCATTGAACATGAGTTAATTCAACCAATGTCAGGATTCAGTTGATAGCCTACAGATGAATTTTCACTCAATAATACCTACCAAATGGTACACTTGAACGTTAGAAATAAAAATTGGAAGCTAAAGGATTTGCTCAAAAATGTTAGAAATAAAAATTGGAAGCTAAAGGATTTACTCAAATTTAAAGGTTTCCACTGGTGGATTCAATCGGAGGATTCAATGGGAGTCCGATATGCATAAATTTCAGATAGCTATAGGACATACCATTGTACAAAAGTAAAATCCCACTGTTGTAACATAGAAAGACATCATTCGGAAAAAATCAAAGAGCTGTCCAAGTCTGTAAACATCCCTACTGAGGACTTGTTCTCCATTGCCTCCAGCAACCTTCCCCTCAAAAAGTGCAATTTGATTCAAACCAACATCCCTTCTTTTCCAACCTAGTTACATGTAATCACTCAGAAGCCAAAGTAAGCTTCAACCTTAGGAAACATAGATAATACCTGTATGTACTCATGATGAGTGACATTACCCTGCCGCAAAGTTGAATTAAAACCTGAAGCACATCAAGTCGAGGAATACAAATTTTAGAAAATTTCAGGAAGACAATATAACTATGAAAGCACATAAAAGGGACTAAAACATATAAAAAAAGGTTAATAGACTCAAATAATGCTTTCAAAACTGCAGCCTGAATGAAGCACATTCTTGATACATGACCAATTAGAACAGGTTAATAGAACCAAATTGTAAAATCCAATTGGTTGCAAATGTCAAGAACAAGAATAATTTGTGCATCTACAATAAAAGGAAACAACTTGGAGAATAATTTGAGATTGGTGCATCTGTGAACAATTTTTCTTTTTGATTCATCATTTGGCAATTTAGAAATTGCCACATTTTCTTTTTTTAGTAATTAATTAGAGATACCTAATTTGGATTTTTTATTTCCTAATTGTTAAGGTAGATGTGTGGGCATAAAAGGATAGACAAGAACAGAAATGAAAATTTTAAAAAGAAAATCAAGGTTGTACCTATCACAACTCCGGGAGACACGTTTAAGATGATACAGATATGTACTTAGACGACCAATAACTGCTCTAGTTAACCCTACCTAGTGGGATAAGACTTGGTTATTGTTGTTATTTAGGATTGAGCCAATAAAAGTTATGTTAAAATTATTTAATATCCATTTATTGATTAATGATACATTCCATCTTTCAATCTGTGCGAAATCTTTATGCGAGGATAAGTTTTTTGTGAGACAATTATCTCTTTCACTACATTAATTTAGTTTAAATTTCTTTGTGATTTGACAATTTGATTTTGATGTTACGCAACATATTTTCCACTAATTTTTGTTTAGTTCATGCTAATGTGTGATGAATTCTATGCCTATCACATAATGTTGGTCTTCAACACTATCGCAAAATTATCTAGTGATGATGTCATAATGGGATGATGATGTTATTAAACAAATGTGTTGTAGAGACAAAGGTGGCATGATGAGAAAATGGTAAAAGTGTTGAAGGTATGAAGGATGCTTGTTTAAATACTAATTAAATTTTTATATTAGAGGATATACAAGTTTACTAGGAGAATATCGAGCCTCCATCCCTGTATGTTAATTTTGTTGTAAGTTTTGCATATCCAGATTCATCCTTGACATTACTGTTTTCACATCCTACGGTTGTTACACAAGCATGAAGATCATTTCCCCACTTCGACAAACATAGGCGAGCAAAAGGCAGAAAACAAAGTTAGTAAAATAATTGCTTCCCACTGGGAATGACAACCTAAGAAACAAGGTTAAAATTCAACTAGAGTTGACCTCCGAGAGGGAGAGAGATACATTCACAGAATCAATTTTAACTTTAAATTTAAATTTAGAATTAAAAAAATATCCAATTTTAAATGTTGAAGGTTTACTATGTGATTATTTGGTAAACTATATATTAATTTGACAATAATTTAATTAGAGTTATTGTCTTTCACAATTTCTTTGCTAGTTTGGTTGACGTCAAGTCAATAAAATTATTTCATCTCCATATGTTGCATTTTTTTTCTATGTATAGATAGTTATCCTGTTAGTTTCATCAATTCCATCTCAATTTTTGTGTGATTTAATAGTTCCATTTTGTACTAGATTGAGTGAGATCAAAGTGTTCTTATGTTGCATAAATAGTGAATATGAGTGAAAATCTTAACATAGGCATAAATGTCCTCTACTAACAATATGGTGCAATATTCTCTCTTAACTTGGTAATGCAGCATGTTTTTATCCAAGGGTTTAGGTTTTTCGAGTTTCATCCCTAAAAGTGAGATCATGTGTTTTATGTAGAAATGACCCCTCAATATGATCCTCCCGCACCTTTTCATATTATTTGTTCCCCATCTAATTAATTTTTAAAGCATTAACTTAATTCTCCTAGTAATTAGGTCCATCACCATGGCTAGAGGTAGATTTGCCCATGGGCCTGGAATCGAAATTGGATCAACAAACCGATTACTCGTTCAACAGGCCCCATCCATAACCCGCTCGTCTCTAGACGTGCCAGTTAAGAGTGGAGCCCCAAGTAAATCGGCAAACTAGCAGTTTGAGCCGCCAATTCATTCAGCAGTCATTTCAAACCGCTGATTAACAGCCTATTTATTAATATTTATTTAAAAAATCTTATTTTTTTCATTTTTTATTATTTAATAATATTTTAGTGATATTAATGGTGTAGTTCAATATAAATTAACTCATTAGCTTAAAATTTTTCAATGTGGGACTATTGTACATTTTTATTGAGTCAATTTTTTTAACCTATTTGCCTTGAATCTTCTATTGTGGGACTATTATATCTTTAACTCATTAAATTTATTAATTTAACTTTCTTAATAGGTTACTTATTGATCTTATTCTGTCTTTTATCATACATTATTTGGCTTGTATGATATATCCAATAATAAATTTATCAATTCAGCAATAAAATTATACATATAGTGAAGATTATCATCAAATATATAAAATTAATCAAAAGATATAATTTATGTGATATATATCTCATCACACTAAATAATAATGATATTAATGTTAGATAAAAAAATCATTGGTATCAAAAAATGAAGATGGTTGTGGATTTAGTATAATATTATTCTTAATCTACTTTAGCTCCTGACATTCTAAAAGCTCAAACATTACTTGATGATTGAACGAAAATTACAAAAATAATAAAAGGAATGCAATTTTCATAGGATGAAATAGAAAATTATAATAATACCAAAGGAACTAAGTACGTGATTTTAATCCCCTTATACCCTAAGTGGATAGATAGACAACTTAAATAAATGCACAACTTTTTTTAATTTTTATTTTGCACATTTATAAATTTTAAAATATTTTGTAATAATATAAAATAATAATTTTGAACCATCACGAACCACAAACCTAACTATAATCGGCGATTTTGAACCGTGAACCATAACCATCTTTGAAGGTCAAGGTTAACGTTAAAGGTCAAGAACCATCGAAGTAACAGTTCTAAACCATCGAACCATTGATTCTGAACCATAGTCGAGTCTAGCTAAAGGAGGGTTGAATAGCATCTAATACCTACAATTGTGCAAACAAGACGCTAGTAGCAAAAGTAAAATTCACATATAAACTTACCAAACACCAACATGTGGCATTTATGTGGTTCCAGAGTCCCTCGGACTCCAACTTCATACCCTATGATTCATTAATAGATCCTTCCCAAAATATCACTATCTTTTTTATTT
>NW_027433252.1:0-2607 GCF_044706935.1 Curcuma longa
TGTTTTGAAATTTGTTTTGTGAATACATGATAAATAACATGTCATGAATCACCATAAGCACCTTAAATGTTTGTTCTATGTAAAAATGCTAGCATGATTTTTGTTAAGATGACGATATTGATACAAGTAGTTAATATCCCTAGAACTAGGTCTTTTCTTATCTTCAAAAGTAGGAAGTGAGCTAGTATTTCTTGAGAAAGTTGAGACTTGGCCTAGTTTAAGGATCTTCTTACACTACTACCTAATCTAGGAGGTTGATACATCTCTGAAATTAGTCATGATTCATGAGACCTGATTAGTACTAGGGTTTCCATGGTGATCTTCCATTGCATTTTGGTTACTGGATGAACTCAATTCATGAAAGCTCTTTTGAAAAAAATCCTAAGTCCCTAAAAAAATAAAATAAAAAAAATGCTTTGCTTGCAATAATGTAAATACATTGCAAACAAAATAAAAAGGGATGAAAAAATAGTATCAAGAGTGGAAACTTTTCATTTACCCCTTTGAGACCGGTAATGGTTACTGGGGAAATAAATGATCTGATTCTCTTGAATTTGAGCTAATCCTTTGAGACCTTATGCAATGGAAGAGATGAACCAAGCCTGTGGCAGGTAAGTGTCTAAGGCCGGGAACACTTAGGAACACGGTAGCATGATGACTTGACTTGAAGTAAGGATTTTGATACCAATTAGACTAAGGTCACTTTTGCACTGAGCACGGAGAACTTTTTCTAGGCCATGTTTTGATGATTTTGAGTATCATGCTTACCATTGCTTCTGTTTGATAAGATTAGACCGATGTTCTTAGGATACCTATGCTGCTTTGTGTTTTTATCCGAATCTAGACGCAGGTTTTTACTTGAGGACAAGCAAAAGTTTAAGTCTGGGGGTGTGATGTGCGTAGGGTATACATATGTTTCTTATGCTTTAATCGTACATCTTTCTGTATTTCACGCTATTTCCTACGTTCATTGCATCCTTTATCTGTGCATTAGGCATGATTTTCTCCTTTTTCCTAGTTCGGAGGTCTGCTCGTGTGTTTATGTATTTGTAGGACAGAAATGGAGCGAAAAGGGCTAAACGGAGAAGCAATTGAAGACAAGGCTAGACAGGGTCGTGCCTCCCAGGCACGGCCGTGTCTCATTCCTCCAGGGACCGTGCCCCACAGGGCACGGCCGTGCTTCTTCACAGGCAGAACCAACCCTTGGCCGTGCCCACCAGGCACGACCGTGTCTTCCAACAGAGGAGCAGCTGCCAACGTGCCAGGCACGGCCGTGCCAGCACCCAGCCAGCGCACGGCCCCACAGGCACGGTCGTGCCACATTTCTAGAGCGACGACTGCCTTTGGCCGTGCCCCACAGGCACGGCCGTGCCATGTTTCCAGAGCGTCTGGTCGTGCCCCACAGGCACGACCGTGCCACATTTCCAGTGCATCGACGACCATGGCGTGCCCCCTAGGCACGGCAGTGCCTATTCTCCAGAGGAGCGGCAGCACACGGCCGTGCCTCCCAGACACGACCGTGTGACGGGGGCGTGCCTGATAGGGCACTTAGAGGAGGTCATATAAATAGCCTCCTTAAGACCCCTAAGAAAGGGGGAGACCTTGGGAGAGACCCTAGGAGTGTTTTGAGCCACCGAAGCCATCTTCCGGAGCAAGAATCGATGATCCATCCATCCGACCGGGATTACTCCATCGCCTCCGTCCACCGTCAACGAGGAGAAAGCAACGCAAGAAGAAGACCTTCATCGATAAGTTTTATTTCCTTTCTTGGATTTAGAATGTATTATTTGACATCTTCTTCGAGTTGTAATCTCTCCGTTATGGAGTAGTTCTCTAGATTCTAGGATTAGGAGGAATCGAGGTGTATGGATGATTGAACTTGTGGATTTGTTATTTACCATGTTCAGTGATATATGTATATATTTTGCTTTATGGATTTGTGCCTTGTGATTGATTGATAATATGTCTATGAATGGTATTGAATCTATGAGGATAAGGATGTATTATAGTTTTGAGGATTCTTAGGATCGTATGACCGGGGTGCCTTGTGACAGAAGGTTAACCTTTAACCGGACCTTCCGAGGAAATCTTTAGGCTACAATGAATCTTTATGAGGGATATCTAATGGTTATTGGTTGTTAGGGAGAGGTCCTTAAATGGATACCCGGTGACAGAGGGTAGGACACTAGTAGTATGCTGGGGTGCCCGGGTGACAGTGGGAGAGCCATAACCAGGCTAACTGGTGTCATCTCAAACTGACAATCATAACGCTAGAACACCATTGATTTATTCCGAGGAAACCTGACGAGGTCTAATTGGATACATTGGTTAGAATCCCTGCAAATGTGTATGTATTGAGGAATGGTAAAGGATCCATAGTCAATCAAACATAATCTCGAGGAATCCGAAGTCCTAGGATCGTTTCACACATCTGTCATAGTTGATTTCTCTCTATTTGAGGTTTTAGGAGCTCGAACACTCTCTCTTCCCCACACCAATTCAACATAAGTGATCTCTCCACTCTTATTGTACTAGTTTAGTGATCAATTCCATAATCCATGTGGATTCGATATCTTTTATTACTTGACGATATTCCGTATACTTGCG
>NW_027433253.1:0-7222 GCF_044706935.1 Curcuma longa
ACATAGATTCATCACAAAATTGTGACAAAATAATTATTCATCACCAATTAGCAATGAAATATTTTTTATCGCCAATTTACAATAAATTTTGTGACAAAATATTTTTTTACAATGAAATTTATGACAAATTTTATAGGTTATAGAATTAGCAATAAATAATATTTCATCGCAAAAATCATCTCTAAACAATTTACGATAAATTATTTTCGTCTCAAAATTTGTTACAAATTTACGATGAAAAATTTTCGTCGCAAAATTTTGTCCCTAAAAAATTATTTTTTTTGTAGTGATGCAATTAGTACACTAGTTATTTTTAATTTTATAGTTTCTCTAATAAATCTGAATGAGCAAAAATCAACATATGCCCTTTTAAAAAAAAAAAAAACAATTCTCAAAAGGCGTTAAAATTTAAGTTTTTTTTTTCTAACTTACATTTGTTTAATGGATGCACGACATTATTTTTAATTAAACAAAATTATAAATTATTTTAAAAGATATGATTAATTTTATTTTATAAATTCAAAATTTTATCAATGGATACTGTCAAATTATTTTTTTTTATAAATTTAAATTATTAATTTTTTACTTTTATTGGTTGCAATTTTTTTTGTGTGTTAAATGTTTTTATCAAATTATAAATAATTTTCTTATGAAATTATGAATGTGATATTTTTTTAAAATATTAAATATTTTATAAAATTATTCTTTTATAAATTTAAATAAAATTTATGCTTTTATGAAGATGATTAAAAAATTTTTAAAATGATTTTTATGAATTATGTTTATTGAAAATTTTATTTTTTACCCAAAGCTCTACATCTATATTTCTTATTTTTAAAAACCAAGGGCATCTTTCTATTTTTACCTAAACCGAATTGACAAATTAAAATTTTTTATTTTATTTGTTTTTATCCAATAATTGAAATTTAATTGATGTAGGATATATCTTTTTCTTATGAAAAATTTTCAAATCAAACAAATTTGACTAAGTAAATGACTGATTGACAATGCAATTGATGTAGTTGTTCTATAATTCTCTAATAAATCTATAAAAAAGCCTTAAGTCTAACTTTTTCCTAACTTTTTTTCTTCATGTTTTTTTATAAATAAAAATAATTTTATTTCGATAAATTTAAATATATATTTCCAATTCTACTGGCGCGGTGATGAGATTCTCTAGCTGGATTATTCTATTTTATAAATTATTTTTGTATAAATTTAAATAAAAACTATAGATGATGAACATGGTCATATATTAATTTATAAAATAAATAATTTATCTACTAGAATTTTTTTTATAACTTGGACCAGTCAACCAATCTGTTTTTCTAGATTTTATAAAGGTATCTTCTTTTAATATATTTTGAGGAAGAGGATCTACAAAATAGTTGAATGGTACGTAATTGAGTTTGTTTAGATGGATATCTTCTTCCAGAATTAAAAGGAAAAGAGTTTGAATATGATCCCTAGCTACTTTTCTCTAGTGAAAGCTAGCTGTTTCCCTTAATTATCATCTGCCCATGCCCAAGTTTATGCATGCCAGATTGAACTGAGCATATATATATATATAATATATATATATACACACGATCGAGAAGTAAACAATAATCCAGCAAAAGGAAGAGGAAGAGGAAGTATATACCTCACTGACTGAAGAATAACGAAGATGTAAGCAAAAAGTAATGGATAGAGCTGCTGCATCGAGATCATCTCCTAATTGCTCAACTGATCTGTCGATCGATGCATAAAATCATATGAGAGATGTAGGTTTTGCAATTTGACATCTATTTCAGGTTTCTTGTTGTAGGAGGCTGCTGTTGCTGTACAAGAAGAGGTCATCTGTCCCACTGCTCGATGCATAAAATGATATGAGAGATGTAGGTTTTGCTTTGACATCTATTTAAGGTTTCTTGTTGTGGGAGGCTGCTGTTGCTGTACAAGAAGAGGTCAGTCCTCGCTTACCCACTGCTCCATCGTCATCATCACCTATATACAACTGTGCACTTGCTGTAGGTTTTGCTTTGACATCTATTTCAGGTTGGAGGCTGCTGTTGCTGTACAAGAAGAGGTCGTCAGTCCTCGCTTACCCACTGCTCCATCGTCATCATCACATATATTCAACTGTGCACTTGCTGGGAGAGGCTGCTGTAGCAGGAACACCTCTCTTTGTGCACTTGCCATTAGCTTTTTTTAGAAAATAGATATTAAAGACAAGTTGTTATGATAAATAAACAGTTGAATGACGAGAGGCAACAATTATTTGAAAAATATACATTTTAATTATTCAAAAGACTTAGTAAATCAAAATTGAACCAAAATATTGTCATAAACCCACCCTTTAATTTGCAGAAACAATCAGACTAAAATTAGACAATAGAAAAGTGAACTTTAAGAGGGGCATCATCCGCTTGAATCAAAGCTAAGCGTCCACTAAATTCAATCCTTACTCATTTTAGAGCACCAATAATTCATTCAAATTATATAAGGACCCACACAAAAAATCTCAACTATGACCCACCCTATTTTAGTTTTCAAGATGAACTATCAGCAATTCAGTAGGAAGGAGGGATTTGCATCAATGAGAAATAACACGGGTTCATGCTTCTTTGGTTTGAGATCTTGTTTGGATTCCTTTTTTATTCCTACCTCCAGTTGGTATCTTTAATTTGTATGGAACAAAATTTGTTGTCTAGTTAAATCTTTTTATAATCTCTCATATTTGTGTTTGGATCTTCTCATATCTAGGTTTGTCATGTTAGATCCGATGGAATCCATATATATCTCCACAACGATACGATATTGTCCACTTTGGACCCACGCCCTCATGATTTTTATTTTTGGGCTTTAACCAACCCCAAGATCTTTTTTCCATTTTTCATATATTTCCAATGTGGGACTCATGTTAGATATTTTCCAAAGGACCTTATAACCCCAAGATCTTTTCCATTTTTCATACCCCTTATTGGTACAGATTCCAATGGACCTGCCCCTTAACGGTCCCAACGGACCCCTTACTGATCCCAAGGAGCTCCCACTTAATTGTCTTAATGGACCCCTTAATAGGAGCTCCCACCACATGGACCTGCTCTGGTACCACTGTTAGATCCGATGGAATCCATATATATCTCCACAACAGTATGATATTATCCACTTTGGACCTACACCCTAATGATTTTTATTTTTGGATTTTACCCAAAAAGCCTCGTACCAATAAGATATTTTCCATCTTATAACTCCAGAATCTTTTCTATATATTTTCAATGTGGGACTTTGATTGTTATCCCAATATGTCATGGTTAAATCTCCTCATATATATTTCATTTAAAACTGTTTCTCAATTCACTATCAACCAAACTTTAGCAAAGTTTCTCTTGTTTAAGAATTAAAGAAAAAAAAGATCATATTTTTCAGGCTTGGTTTACTCCTGAGGAGAGAAAGAAAAAGGGAAAGGATTTGAGAAAAAGAGGGAATTAAAAATTATCAACTTCTCATTATCTCTATAATCCTCCCTCTTCTCCAACTTCACCTATAATCGACAATACATTAATTATAGTCCCTAACTCTCTTGACTTCTATTGTCTTTGTATATATGTCTTTGCATCGATAGTACGTCCCTCTCTTGACTTCAATCTTTGGTTGGTTATTTAATTCATCTGCAAATCAGTAATTAATTTACGGGCAGTTATTTTTGACTTCTTCTGCTATTAATTAAATTGGCAACAAAAGGACAAGTTGGAATTCAATTGAAAAATCGATCTCAAGTTGATTTTTCTCATGAAGGAACTCGATCTATTCATTTAATTTAATTTGTCAATGGTAGTTATATATGGCGTGAACGAGACGTACGTCGTTTAGCATTGAATTATCCGGCCAGACAATGTTTTTTCTTGTGCACCGAAAGCCCACCTTAGAGCTAATTAATTATACTTAGTCAAAGTAATTTTAAAATGGAGATATTTTAGTTTAATTAAATAGCTTTAAGAGTATTTTTGGATAGAAAAATATGGATAAGGATGTTGTTTTGATAATTTCTAAAAAACAGAAGAGTTCATTTTAATTGAAGTTCCTGTTGGATATATAGAAAAATATGAATAAGGACGTTCACATCAGCCACTTAACAGTTCAACATCAAGTGTCTCTTAGATTTAGCGATATAAGAACTGTATGGCTGCAGCACTAACAATTTTAATTGAAGTTCCTGTTGAACTTTGACACTCTGAGTTGCATCCAGAAGATGGCTGAACATGAAACAAGAACAAAGAATTAATGGTGCTCCATGATGTAGGCATACACTGAATTTGGTTTTTGATTTCACAAAATGCAAAGATATATTGATTCCATCTTAAGAACAGTTACACAAGGAAAGTGTATCAAGATTATGCTATAGTGTGCTAGATTCTTTCAGTAGTTATCTAATTATCAGAGAAAAGATTAACTAGATCATCTCTTGTTCTATCATTGACAAATGATGTTCTTGATTTTTCAAGTGTTCATGATCTACCATGATTTATTCTTTGTAGGGCCGGCTTTAGGCATAGGCCACTAAGGCCTATGCCTAGGGCCCCAATAAAAATTAGGGCCCATTTTTAATATATTAATTATTATTATTTGAGAAAATTAAAAATTATTAAAATAATTTTATTGGATTTTGTAGAAGTTTGGAATGGTCATTGATTTTTAAAGATTTTGATATGATTATAATATATTTAATATTTCTCACTTCTCAAAATTCTAATTTATTAGTTTCTTTATATTCCTTTTCTTCCTTCCTTATTAACTTAATAACCTATGTTGCCCAACTTCAAATAGCTTACTCATTTGATAACTTATTTCTCTCCTCAAAACATTTAAAGGTCATCACAAGGGGTGCAAAGAAAAGAACAATCAGAATTAAGATCCTTTGTTACAAATTTTTTCGGTGATCTTAAGACCTAAAAGTATCACCTTTCTCATTTCCTTATCAAATCTTATTTTTATGCTTTTGTTAATTTCTCATTTTCTTATCAATGATTTATGTTGTAAACTTGACAGTTCACATTAGAAAAATTAAAAATTTTAGATTTGTTATGTCACTTGTGATTTATCTTTATATTTCATCTTTATTCTGAATATTTCATCTTTATTCTCAAAATTTTAGATTTTTTATTCTGAATATTTCATCTTTATTACTAAATTACTCTCATATTTTAATTACGGTAAAATTTTATCAATATAATAATTCTAGTTTCAAATTTCGCATATCATTTGTCGAACTTTGAAATATCATCGGATTAAAATTATAAGATATAAATTAGATTTTATTATTATTTAATTTTAAAATATTTTTATTTTCATAAAATAGTAGGGACTTATATTATTATTATTATTATTTGAATATAAATATGTTTGTTAAAAATATGATTTTAAATATATAAAAAATTTAAAAATTTTATTATTAAAAATTATTATTTTGCCTAGGGCCCCTTATAGGCTTGATAGTTGCCCCTGACTTCTTTGATGTACAATGAGTTGGGTAACTCATTAGATTTATTCCTCCAATTATCTTTCATTGTTTTCTTTATGTTATGTTTTTATGGTGATCGAGAATTCAAAAATCAGCTAGTTCATGAAAGTGAAATGTTGTGAGTGACATTGAGTGAACCTCCACCTCTATATTTGATTATGAGAGTAGAATGAATGGTACTTTGTGAGTTGCATCTTTCTTAATTTTTTAAATAGGTTGAAGTCACTATTCTCATTGATTATTGTACGAATTGAATTCATAAATATTTTATCTTTAGATGGTCTTAATTAATTATCTTTTATTATTTTTGAGGTATTGTTAGAGAAATTCTTAAGGTGATGAGTTTTGTTTTGTTTTTTAATTTTATTTGCTTATCTGATACGTACAAAATAAATATGAGAGATTTAATAATTGTCATTTTATCACATTATTTATGTTTCTATATTTATGTTTTTTAAAATCTTTTTGGTGCTAAAGTCATATTTATATAGTATTTTCATAGTTGAGTTCATTTTTGAATTTAATATAATTTATTTTTTAATTATGAAATTATGATTAATCATTTGAATGTGATCTTAATTTGTAAGGAGCACTGCTTTTCCCACCCCCAACAGCGCACGCCCCCCCTCCCACTTCCTCTCTCTCCTCTTCTAATGACAGTTTTATCCTTTTCTTTGTATTTATTTATTTATTTATTTTTTAAATTTTTATTTAGTTTTATTTTTAAATTAATTTTATTTAAAAATAACTCTCATATATTTTTATTTTTATTTATTTTTATTTTTTAATTAATTTAATTAATTATTTTTTTCATCAATATGATATTTTTTCAATTTTATTTAATTTTTATTTAGTTTTATTTGTAATCAATTTTGTTTATTATTTTTTTATCAATACTTTATTTTTAGAATTTTATATAAATTTTATTTAGTTTTATTTTTAATCAATTTTGTTTATTATATTTTTTTGATTTTATATAAATTTTATTTTTTAATTAATTTTATTTATTATTTTTTTCATAATATTTGTATTTTTTTCAATGTATTATTTTTTAAATTTTGTTTTTTTATTGATTTTATTTTTTTATTAATCAGTTTTTTTTTCAATTTTTTTTATCAATTTTATTTTTTTGAATAAATTTTTTATATGTTTATAATCTTTTATTTATTTTTAGTTATAAAGTTTAGGAGTTATTATTTATAAAAAAATTTAAAAAGTATAAAAATATGGATCAAAATAAAATTTATAAAATTAAATATATATATATATAAGTAAAATAAAATAAAAAACAAAGAAAAAATGGTATAAAAGTCATTTGAATAGGAGAGAAAGATATAAGTAAAATAAAATAAAAAACAAAGAAAAAAGGGTATAAAAGTTATTTGAATAGGAGAGAGAGAGGAGGGGAGGGGGTTGCGGAATTCAAGGGGGTGGGAAAAGCAATTTGCATTTGTAAGTAATGAAGGGGCCATGAATCGAATCAGATCGATTAAAATTGAACTTAATTATGAGATTAATTTAAGAAGAAAAAATCTAGAATCAATCTCGTTATTTATTGAGACCGAAAAGACCTAAGTAATTCATCAAATATCAGATCCATCCAAATTAAAAGAGGATAGATCGGAAGAGTTCTTAAATCTGGTTAAAAAGAATGCTACAGCGGTAGAGGCGTCGAACGGAGTCGTCTTCTTCTCCAACCGGAGTTCTACTGCCGTCTCC
>NW_027433254.1:0-2886 GCF_044706935.1 Curcuma longa
ACATTAAAGTATAATATTTTGAAAAGGATTTCAAAAATTATTATAAATATTTTTATAAAACTATTTTTGAAAATTTGATATTTACTTGAGATTCATGCTTGCTGGGTGTATCTATACTATAATTTTTAAAACATTATATATTTGAAAACTTGGTTGACCAACACTTAGACACAAACCTTTAGGTCAACACTAAGTCTAAAACCCTAAGGCACATAGGCAGAAAATTCTTGTGGTCAACAAGGATATCCTAAGAGAGTGTCTAGTTCAGGGGGAGGTCATTCTTGAAAGACTTATACCTAAAAGACCTCTTTTAAAAAAACTAAGTTTAAAAATCAAAATAGTTTGAAAAATATTCTTTTTGAAAACTATTTTACAAAATGTTTTAAAAACTGTGAATAACCCCTAAGACACATAGGGAGATTGCCTTGTGGTCAACAAGGAGCCCTAAGGGAGTGTCAGATTTAGGGGGAGTCCAAACTTAAAAGTTTAAAAAAAAATTATATTTTAAAATCTTAAGTTATTTACTCTGGTTGATTTAGATTAACCTCTAAGACACTTAGGGAGTTTGCCTTGTGGTTAACAAGGAGCCCTATGGAAGTGTCAGATTTAGGGGGAGGTCCAAATCGAAAGAGTAAAATTAATTTAAAAATTATTTTTCTCAAAATTATTTTTAAATTTATTTTATACATTATTCTTTTGATTTAGGATCAAACCCTAAGACACACGGGGGAGTTTGCTTTGTGGTTAACAAAGGGCCCTGAGGACGTGTCTAGTTAAGGGGGAGATTCTAATTTAAAAAGGATAATAAGTAGTTTTTCAAAAATCTATCTATTTTGAAAATACTTATTTTTGAAAATACTCCATTTCAAACCATATTTTAAAAATTATTATCCATTATTCTTTTAATTTGAGTCAAATCCTAAGACACACAGGGAGATTGCTTTGTGGTTAACAAAGGGCCCTGAGGATGTGTCAGGTTATGGGGGAGATTCTGACTTAAAAGAATAATGATTAGATTTTCAAAAATTTTCTATACCTATTTTGAAAAATAATTTTGAAAAACTAGTCTTGAAAAAGTACTTTGAAAAATTATTCTAATATTCCTTAAACATTTTGAAAATGCTTTTGAAAAATAATTTTGCAAAATTATTCTTGAAAATTCTATCTTGAAAAACTTATTTTTTTCAAAAACTTATTAAAAAAAAACTCTCTTTCAAAATTATCTTTTAATCTATTATGGTCTTTCAAGATATGTCAAAACTTAGTTGTGACCATAGGCTTTACCATTATTGTTGGTGCAAGAGAGAATGAACCTAAATAACTTTAAATATTTTTGATGTATGAAAAGGGGGAGAAGGGACCTTAAGTTAATAATATAGATTTCTCCCAGATAATTAAACCCTGACCTATATTAACTTAAGAAATTGTCAAACATCAAAAAGGGGGAGATTGTTGGTGCAAAAAGCACTAGATCTTTCCTAGGGTTTCGATGTTTGACAATACACCTAAGTCTGGTCAGTTTGACCAAGGGTTGATCCAAACAGGACTTGATGTTTGGATGTGTGGAAGTGAGTGAAGTCTAGTCAGATGACTAGCGAGAAGTCCTAGTCGGTTAGACTAGGCAGTGGAAGTCCTGATCTGGACGATCGGGCAAGGGAAGTCCTGGTAAGTGAAGCTAGGCAAGGGAAAGTCCTAGTTGTAGGCTAGGCAAAGGGAAGTCCTGGTTTGGAGGATCAGGCAGAAGTCTTGGCAGAGTCGAAGCACTAGGTGAAGTCTGGGCTGGTCTGGAGGACCGAGTCGCAGCAGAAGTCTGGACTGGTTTGGAGAACCGAGTCGCAGCAGAAGTCTGGGCTGATCTGGAGGATCGAGTCACAGCAGAAGTCTGGGCTGGTCAGAGAGGACCGAGCCGCAACACAAATCCTGGGGGCTGAGGACAGAGCCGAGCAAAAGTCCAACAAGTCAGGAGGACTTGGTTGGCAAAGGTAAATTCTCCTGAGTGGAGTGGGTAAGGGCGCGTTCCCGGAGTGGAATGGTAGGCGTCAGACTAACCCAGGATTTTGGTAGAAATCTGAAGTTAGACCCACAAAATAAGGATAGGTTGTGTTGCTTTGTTTGTATACTTGTCTTGCAGGAACCATGATGCAGGGGCAACACATGAGGAGTCCAACTTCAACGGGTCATAACTTTTGACTCGGGACTCAGAACGAGGCACGGTCAGATGCGTTTCGAAGCTCTCTCAGAGGCCTTTCAAAAAGTGTCTTGAGCAAAACTTGACTAAAAAAGTTGACTGGAGTGGATGATTGGAGTCGACTTGAGCAAAAATTGGAGTCGACTCGAGCGGTAGAAATCTGATCTAGCCAGCGGAGAAAGAGGATATTGGAGTCGACTCGAGATCCCATTGGAGTCGACTTGAGTGCCCTATAAAAGAAGGTGAACGTGCACAGAACAAAGATATCAATCTAGAAGTTCTCCTCTTCATTTAGTGGTGGTTCAGAACGCAAACGAGGCCAAACGCTTGCAACCGGGGAAGATCCAGGAGGAGTGCGCGGCGCTCAGGACTTCCAGATCGGCGAAGTGTTTGATTTCTTTTCTTATTGTATTTACTTTCAGTTCTTTATCATTGTTATAATTTACGGACTGTAAGACGAGTTTCTCCGCCTCCGAATAAGGTTCGGAAAGGAGACCACTAGTGGACGGGCGCCTCCCGTACATAGGCCTTGGATGTACTAACCCTGGGGGGTTAGGAACCAAGTAAATCCGCTTGTCCTTTGTGTTGTTTTCTAATATTCCGCTGTGAGTTTTGTTTGATAGAAAATGAACGATTTTGAAAAAGCATAAACACGCTATTCACCCCCCTCTAGCGTGTTTTCTCGATCCTACAGTGCC
>NW_027433255.1:0-2779 GCF_044706935.1 Curcuma longa
GTCTATGTACCACTTTTTGATCTTTGACAAAAAGGGGGAGAAATATGAATGTTTACTGTTCCTTAGGCTCTATGTTATAATTTCCAAACAAGTCTTTTACTGTTCCTTAGGCTCTATGTTATCACATATATAAGAGCCGCACCTAGTATCCAATACCCGAGTGCATAAAGAAACAGTATAACATTCAATTACGAAATTACTACAAGCGGAAGAGATATCAGATGTCTACTTTCCCTTTATGGACTCTAGATAAAATTTGCAAATTTGAATTTTTGAGAACAATTCTCAAATGTCAATACCAGTCCTAAAGGTTAAGTCAATCAAATTCTGGTATCCTAAATTATGCGCAATAAAAGACAACATGTGTAATCAATTAAATCTAGAAATACAGTTGAGTAAATAAGAAGAGAGATGATTTACAATGTATTTTCATACATTAATTGATCTCATTTATTTACGAAATCAAAAGCCCTTACTTTGAATTCAGGAGATTGTAGGTATTCTCCAAATGGGTTAATATCCATATATAGATAAGAACAACCTTAGAGAGTGTACAACAAGTCATTCTTAGCTACAATGATAGGTATCAAATACCGATTATGTATCACGTATACATAACTATCACATTATGCTATCAACTAATTGAATATTCGCATAAACATATGGTTGTTAACGCATTAACACGTATACATCATATGTATAACACTCAACTTCACCCTCTATTCACATTGACCTTGGAGAGAGTTGAACAAATCAAACGCTTCAAGTTAAAATCAGCCCGCTAATCGTGAGATCATATCTCAATGGTTCTAGCATGTTTAATTTCAAGCCGGGCTGGAGAGAGTCCAACAACTCAAAAATAAATTAAACTCTGATTCTAACCATATTAGTAGAAAGTGTTAACTTTAATTATTTATAAGGGATTTCTAGGTCTCATCCTCTTTTCATGCAAATAACAAAAATTATCTACATGACATGGTAATAAATGACATGACATAATTAATGTACTAATCATGGTAAATTATATGATATGACATAATTAATCAAACTAATTATTATTATTTCAACCATAGTTGTCGTAAATCTAATTTAATAAAATATGGTAACAACCCGATCAACCATAGATATTTTCATTTTAGGAATAAAATTTTTAATTAAGAAAATATAATTAATTAGGAAATAAATTTTTTATACGAAATTTCCTAACCAATTAGGAAATTTCTATAATCAAAAATTTTAAATTAAATTATAAAATTTCTCTATTTTCTAGGAAAGAAAATTTTAATTAAGAAAATCTAATTAATTAAGAAATAAATTTCCTATAATAAATTTCCTAACCAATTAGGAAATTTCTATAATTAAAAATTCTAAATTAAAATCTCAAAAATTTCTTAAATGAAATTTACGACTAACTACTACACGTAAAATAATTTTACGCGTAGGCCTTGCACTATCAGGCTCTAATACAACTGTTGGGATCGTTCCGGTGTAATGCGCGTGTTTACACGTTTCGAAAACGTGCGCAGCGAAAATAAATAAATAATTAAATCTAATTATTACACAAAACAAGCATGCATAGTAGAAAATAATAGCATACAAGGCATGTCAGGAAATTAAAATTTATAGAATAGTAAATTATTCTAAATGCGTACATCGTGATGACGTTGAGCGGTGTTGGTATCAATCGAGCGATCCTTGTCGAAGTCCCACCTCTACTGGTGATCCACGCCAAGCCCTCATCAAGACGGCTTTAGAAGCCACAAGTCGCGTCATCGTCTTCGGTACTAGCCGATGATCAATGACAATCGAATCGAGAGAAGCCTTACCACGCAATTTGGTTTTTTTTAGAAAGGAAAAAACCAAATTAAAAAGATCCGACGGTTGCAATTTATTTAATTGGCTGAGATTTAAATAATTCTGGAATTTGAAATTAGTTATAAAAATTATTCCAAATTAGAATTAATTTAATATGGCCGGCCAAATTAAATAATTGGATAAGGTTGATTTAGTTTTTTTTATAAAAAGGAAAAATCAAATCAAAAGGATCCGACGGTTGCAATTTAATATAAAGATTTAGATTAATAATCTTTCTAAAAGATCTAGAATTGGTTTATAAAATCAGAAAAATTCTAGAAAATTTTTTTAGAAAGATGGAGGCTTGGTCTTGGGCGTGAGGCTATAAAAGGATGGAGGGGGTGGGCGGCACAAGGGGAAATCAAGAAAGGAGAAGAGAGATCGAAAGTTTCGAAAAGCCTCTCTTCCCTCCCTTAGGTGCCGCCGCCCCTCTTCTTCTTCTTCTTCCTTTTCTTTTCTTTCTTCCTCTTCCACCGCCCCTTCCCTTCTTCTCTTGAGGTGGCCGGACCTCCTCTCCAAGGTGGTGGCCGGATCTAAGCAAAGAGACGAGACAAGGCGAAGTTGCTGCGAGAAGAAGAAAGGCGATCCAAGGTTCTTCATCCGGAAGTTGCAGTTCTTTATTTCTGGAGGATCGTTGTCCACCCAACGTCCAGGAAGAAGAAAGGAATACAGCGGAAGGCTCCGAGGTCATCAACAAGGTTCTGGTAAAATTTATATTTTTCAGCAGTTTTAATTTTACTAGAACTAGTCGTAGAAACCGTAGAAGGTAATTTAGGAATCGGCGATCCTGAGGATCGATTGACTTAGTCATTTGTAGACTTTGTCAATTGATCCAGGCGGGATAAAATTTTTGTCCTGTGGGGTTCTATGCTTTTCGGAGCGGATAGAATCCGGATCGCAGGACGGAGATCCAGAACGCCAACAG
>NW_027433256.1:0-23834 GCF_044706935.1 Curcuma longa
GGACACAACCCTCTTAGCATTTACAAAGGGTAAGGTGAACTGATAAGGGCCTAAGGGAGGAGGAGAAGGCAAGACCGGTTCCCAAGAGGTGGGCCAGGTATAAGGAGAAGGAGGTTGGACATAGAAGAATTTCTTCTTCCAACCCTTCTGAGAGGTAGAGCACTTGTCTAAAAACTTGACACCCGGTCTGGCCGACAGGTAGGCCACCCCGGGTTCAGTGCTCTTTTTAGGGCACAGGAACTGGTGGAGAGTTAGGGAATCAAAAGGGACTCTGTAAACCTGGAAAACGATAATGGCACCACAAAGCAGACGATAAGAGTTAGGAGCCAACTGAGAGAGGGAAAAGCGGAAGTAGTTGGCTAAATCTTGGAGGAGGCGAGGAATGGGAAACCGCAAACCTGCCTCCAGCTGCCCCTGGAAGAAGGTGACATAACCAGGAGGAGGTTCATGCGGTCGCTGAAGAGAAGAAGGTACCCTAATCCTATGATCGGCAGGGATACCGTACTGGTTTCGCAGAGACACCGCGTCGTCCTCAGAGGACAACAAAGAAGTCTCGATCTCGTACCAAGGAGCTAGGGTTTCCATAAGAACGAAGGGACAAGGCAAAGGAAGGTCAGTGAAAGTAATAAAGGAACCCCGAAAGGCGAGGAAGAAGGAAAGGAACAGGGCGGTAGAAGAAAAGTCGGAACCCTAGAGTTCGTTGACAAGAAGAAACAAACGCAAGCACAAAAAGGCTAGAGGACAGACTTACGAAAATGAGCGGACACGGTCGAAGACGCGGAAAGCGTGGGAGCAAAAGGAACGCGAACAAGAGCGGAGGGAAATCGGAGCACGAGAACACGCGGGAGGTAGGGTTCGAAGCGGCGAGTAAGGAAGACGACGAAGCGCGGGGGGTTTAAGTCGAACGGTCGAACAATCAGGACCGTTGATAAATAAACCAAAGCAATCGGAGAAATGAACGGTGGACAATCCAGACCGCTGGAGGTCGAGATTAACGAAGGAGATTAAACGAGCGCAATAATTGTAACTGAACAGGATCCGATAAGCAGAGAGGCGAAGTGAATTAAACTCGAGTTCAGTCAGTCGAACTACGTCTCCTTCGACTAAACTAGGTCGGGAGGCTTGTGATCCGGATGGAATGACGTGGGCAAACACGTAGGATAAAAGCGCCACTCAAAGGACACGCGGAAAGGACGTGACGTCCAGCAAGAAGAACCCGACCCCTCTAGGGGGAGAAGAGGGTGGGCTTAAACTCAGGTCCTAGGCAGAGGAGACACCTCCCCTTATCACGGCCAAAGAGCCCTGCTAACCACCCCAAACAGAAGAACTACCTATGGCTCACCTAACCTCGAGGTCGACACACACCACAATGCCTCATACGAGCCCCCCACAGCTGGGGGTAACGTTCTACGCAGACTCTACGGACCAACCTCATTGGCAGGCCATAAGTCCTGCTCACTGTGACCCTCGAGCCCAGACCCTTTACAACCAACAGCATACTACCCCATCAAAAGGCCAATACATAACCTAAGTCCGTGACTGAACTCGACCATCCTAGTTGAACCCCTCACAGCTTGGTCGCATAATCCGACCTGGCCATCGGACTATATATCCCATCTATCATCACCCTCCGAGAATAACACATAGAATACCCGGGCCTACCTGCCAGCTAGGAAAGCAGGACCAATTTGCCCGTCAACGTCCCTCTGACCTCATGACTAGGTCGCCACATCATAAGCCGACCTTATGACCAGGTCGCCACATCATAAGCCGACCTCATGACCAGGTCGCCACATCATAAGCCGACCTCATGACCAGGTCGCTACATCATAAGCCGACCTCATGACCAGGTCGCTACATCATAAGCCGACCTCATAACCAGATCGTCGTCCCGCATGCCGACCTCAGAGCTCGGCTACCGCAGCATGTGCCAACCTTATAACCTGGTTGCAGCATCTTATTCCTACCTCGAAGTGAGAACCTCCCATTGATCTCCTCCGCCACAAAACACATAAGGAGATCGGAATGAGCCCAGCCTATCTCACCTACACGGTTGAGAATATTCTGCATCAGTGCATCTCAACCGTACATATCGGTCATTCTCGACGTGGAGACGATACTAACGGATAAAGGTCAAGGCTTCTTCACAAAACTTATCCGCAGAAGGCGATTTGGATAACCAAATCTCACTACTTGGTCCAGCACAATCACAACCCTGCAAAGAAGATAAGATATACGAAAAAGTCGTCTGATCTACATAATCTGTCACGCATCAGATCCTGAGATTCCGCCATCTCTTCCAATCATAGGCAGTCGGATCCGAAGGTATCGCTCCCCCTCGCCCTATATAAACCTCTCAGGTATGACATTCAGCGCATGTTGAATCCGGAGGGTACACTTGCATTTTTCTCTCGGTCTGACTTGAGCGTCGGAGTGGCCACGCCGGGATCCCCCGGCGCCTAGCTAACCCGTGCGTTCAGTGCCCCCCCTTGCAGGTCCTTTCTCCTACGCTGTGGAAATATCGGGTGGCGCAGCCTCCCCCCAGTCTGGTGATTCAGCTGTCGTCGGTAAGGAGCCGGAACAACCTTCTTGGACTTTTGCTAATCATCCAATCAACCTTGCCCTTACTAGACTTTCCATTTACTAGTCATCAGGTCAGTCTTGCCCTTACTAGACTTCTCTTTGCTAGTCATCCGGTCAACCTTGACCTGACTAGACTTCACTCACTTTTAAACATCTAATCTTTTTTTGATCAACCCTTGGTCAAACTTGACCAGATACAAGTATATTATTAAATATGGAAAGTCTTGAAGTTGATTATATCAACCGTATATTCGCCTTGACTCCATAATGTTCAATTTGCTTTTGTCTCATTTGCACGCTTTATCATCACATTGCTTGGTGATTTCTTCCTTGCAATTAAGGTTACTCATAGATTTTGATATTTGATAAAGAAAAAAATTATCTAATTGTACTTGGCATTGGTGCATTAAGTGTAAAGGTTTAATCATGCGGATTGAATTTAGTGATTGAACTTAAGTAGCTCAAAATGAAGAGGATTAGATTGAGGGTAGGTAGCTTCGATTGAAGAGGTGCTACCCACAAGTAGCCCAAATTGAAAGGATGTAAAATTTCGATAGAATGAATATAATGTACTTGAGTTTCTAGATAGAGTTGCTACTTAGTTTTTCAAATGATATATCATAGCCTAGAAGAAGGTTGTGGATAATCCTATATTGGTGCCTTAGGGCTTTACATTGGACTACGAGTTTATAGTCACCTAGACAGGACAGGACACGAATCTACCAAGCCTTCTTTGAAAAACAAAATCATTATGCTCAGTCAATTGAGGTTTAAAAACCAACCTCCAACAATTAGTTTTGTCACCTTGGTGGACCAAGGAATCAGCTTTGCTGACCAAGGCGACGAAACTAATTGTCGGAGGTTGGTTTTAAAACCACATTTGACCGAGATTGTCGGGGCCTTAGATTATATATAAGACTTTATGATTACTTTGAACACGAGATCTTGCATGACAAATACACTTTAGTCGAACCATCAATGTCCCAACAATATAACACGTCAAGTCGATCAACTCTCCTACCTTAATTCACTGCGTGTTGTTTGGCAATTGGCTACAAACAAAGAAATCTATGATCAGCAGTGTGCATGGTAGCTCCAAGTGTGGTGAAGCAATTATGGTGCGGAAATGAGTTTGAATTGCACTTCTTCGAGGTGAAATGATTTATAGTTCAATGAACAGTCGGTGTATCCTTTTTATATAATCCAAATGTTCAAGCTTCGTCCGACTAAAGATTTATTGAGCTCTTCGAGTTGGTGTTTCGTTGCTACCAGTGACATTTACACAAGCTGCGACCTTTAAGAAAAATCTACATTAGGTAAGACTCCTGACCATAATTGGTTGAGAGATGTCATTTGTCATGTTTGTTCCTTTTGGTTCGACTCGAGTGGTAATAGAGCTCGAAACAATCATGGACTATCTTATGTTGATTGACAGAATAAATTTTAAGATAAGCTACACTAACTGCCACTGAACTTCTATGGTGTTGCACAAAGCACTTCTCTGAGCTACAAAATAAACTTTTAACATTCCAGCCAACGACTGATAAAATGGGATGATGCATTATTTGTGTACTCTGATTAACTTGGATCGACCCTGCTAAGCCGAACATCTTATTTATGAAACACCAACAATTGCATCGGATCAAATGAATGGTGCCAAAAAAGAACCATGTGCTTCATCAACACTAGAAGATCATGTGCTTTGCCAAATCTCAGAAGATCATGTGCTCTCTCAATAATCTCTCTGATTACCATCATTTGAAGTCATGAGACAAAGTCGAACATGCAGTCTAATGAAAATATACAGCAGACAGACGAGACGAGTTGTTCACACATCAAGTGTCGTGGGCAGTTTATGTATGTATAAGCCTTATGACATCGCTGGTAAATACAACATCGAGCATTTCACACTGGTTCGCGTTGCCCATTTGAAATTTCATGTGAGATCATTTTCGTCCAAAGTTTCCTTATCCTCTTCTTTCTTGAGTTCTTTCAGATCCCCAGTAGGCAATTTCCTCGCGAGCCTGATAATCTGCACACCAGTTCAATAGAATCAATTAGCAGTATATAGAAAACTTTGAAACATGACCTGCACATGTCACAAGCGACTTCTAAAGCATTCACTTGATAATCTGACATGCTGATGATTAGAGAAAGTATAGTGGGCATCTAAAACTACATGGTACCCTACTGTAGCCAAACACGGGAAAAATATATTACCACATGATCAAGATGTGTAATTGGACTTGATTGAGCAAGTCGCTTAATCTCTTCTATGTCACCTTCCTCATATGCGGATAACAATTTTCTCGCACAACGACCTTGGTCACTGCTTAAAAATGCACCAACTCTGGAAAGAGATGTTACAGCAGAATTAGTCAATCAACAATCATGGGAATAATCACAGGTGAAAATGTGAAAGATCTTGGATGACAACATAAGAACTACAAGAAAAACATAAATTATGTTTTAATGTTACATTTGAATTTTATTTTCATGGATTATATAACATAATCACTGAACTCACTGAGAACAATCATTGTAGCACTTCTGAGCTTGCTGGAAATCATGCATATAGAGGTAAACGATGATTGCACTCAAGTAAGCCTGAAACAAAGCAATCGCTTGGTCACCTAATAATAAAGAAAACAAAAAAAAAATTGTTGTATATATTTGGAGCAAGGAAACAAAAAGAGACAAATGAACTGCAGCACTGACAAGATGATAGCTCCTGTAGAGCTCAATGGGTAAATAGATACCATATAACTAACAGCAATGAGTTGGGTTAACTGCTTCTTGTTGTTGAACAAATAAATCATGTTATTGATCCAGCAGATACTAGCTAAACATACTTGTCATGTCCAGGTTGTATGTAGTCTAACAGCATAACTCATTGCTTTAGACATTCAATTTGACCACTTTTGATATGTCTTCAAAGCTATCTAGGAAGCATGGATTAACCATAAATCTGTTTCAGTGGGAGAGATGGAAGTGCTAAAATGTTAGCTTTAGTTCAATACATTGTCAACAGAGAGTGATGAAAGTCATGGATCATGGCTAAGGAATGTTGAGGAAGCAATGACATGTTTAGCTCAATGGCTGAGAAAGGCAAGCGGCTAGAGTTCTCCAATAAATGAAAAAGTGGGAACCCTAAATAGGGAAGGCTTTTTTCTGGAAAAAGGACTGGAGTGGCCGTAGCACCCTCAAATTTTATTTGGAGTGTCCTAAAAGATTAACAGATATAGGCGCAGGAGCTGCATATTATAAACATAGCAACTACCATAGTTGGTAGAATCACGATCTGGATTGTAGGATCGCACGATCCTATGATCCAGAAGTACCCAAATGATCTAGGAATGTTTGGGATCGTTTTTTACAATGGGATCAGAGTAGGATCAGTAGAATCGGCGCTCGGAGTAAAATTGATTAAGCTTTGAGAGGTCATAATTTTTAACTCGGATTGAACCACGGAACCTTTAAGATATCAAATCGAAGCTCAATCAGAAATATAAATTTGTTACAGGGTGTAACGGCCAGTCTTAGACCCAAAAAACGTGATTTAAAGTCTTTTCGGAGGCTTCAAAGAATTTTTAGTCCATTTTATGAAGGTTATTTTCGCCTTTTACATTGTTAGGATTTTGAGAAGGTTTGAGACTATTTAAACAATTATTTAGTTGCTCTTAAGGCATTATATTTATTTGAATTAATATTATTCAGTTAAACCAAGAGAAAAATTCTCTGCAAATGATGATTTCCTATGTCTTCCTTGAAAAATTCTATTAGAACTGGCCTACAAAATAATCACTATTCTGTCTAGCGTCAAATAATATTATCATCGATGGTGTTGAGTGACGATAGTTGCATGTATATGTAAAAGTATTAATCTATTTATATGCAACTGACCTTTTTAGATATTTTTTTCTAACTATTAATCATGTATCATAAAATTTCAAAAGTTTTTGATAGGATCGTACGATTCTACGATCTGATCTCGACCAGTCTGATCTTGACTACAAATTGATCCTATGTAGACAACTACCATGTTAGCAACCACATTAAAGTGGCTTACAACAAAAGAGATACTAAAGCAATGCTGGTTCTCTTCTTGGAGCCAGAGAGCCCCTCAGACTCCATAGATTTAGTCGATCTCTCCAGCTTTGAAGCAAGTCCAGTTTATCCTTTTCCATCTCTCTTAAAACAACTCCATGCCTTTTGATCCAGAAAGCATAATGCCAGGCTTGTATACCACCAGCATTTAACCACATCTTAGAGGCCTCCTCCCCAATTACTTGAAGAGAACTTGATGCTCAACCATAGCACTGAACTTGAATTTGTGTTTAATGATATCCCAATCAATGCATGACACTTTATAATCCAAAGAAGTTCTCACACATTTCAATTTCTGCTTCTGCCCCACCACATCAAAGATGCAAAGCACATAAAGTAGTGGCACACCCCTTGTCAACATGACTGTAGTATTCACACAATCTCTCAATATCATCCAAGTTAAGAAATTTGCATTTTTAGGGGTCATACGATTCAAACAACTTTACACAGCCCCATCCTGAATCCCTAGGTTAATCAGAAAATCACAAGCTGATGCAGTTGAGAACTTGTCATCCAGGTTCCATCTCCAAATGAAACTGTCTTCATTTTTGTGGCAGTATCATCCCCAACCTCTCATGCAGTTGAGTTAAATCTCTGATTCTAACTGGTCTGATGAAATTCAACCCCGAGAAAGATGCTTATCTACGCAGACAGAGAGCAGTTCAGGTAATACAATTCCATCCTGCCATCTAAGGTGCCATAGTATTTCTTTACCACTACACAAACTTGAGTTGTGATACTACTTATTGTAACAAACATCTCGCACCTTAAAAATCTCCTTCCATAAGAAGGATCATCTATTGTCTGTGGTCATATTCACCCAGTTTGAAGTTCTCAAGTTTGTTCTTTGCAGGATTCTCACCCAAATCACATCCACCTTATTTATCGAAGCCCATCATCATCTCATCTGCATTGCGGTGCACAATTAAAGACTTTGAGATTGATTACACCCAAACCTCTAAACCTGGTGGCTTGCAGATCATGTCCAGGAAGCCAAGCATCTTACCACCTTCATCTCACCATTCGGTTGCCAAAAGGAACTTCTTCTAAGCTCCATTCTCTTAATTAACAAAGCTAGAATTGTGTAGACCATAGCTGGATACAAAGCGAATGAAGTTAAGGTGCAGTTTAACAATGTCCTCTCTTCTTGGGATTCTCCCAAAGTAATTGTAGGATCTAATTTAATACTAGAAGGGGGTGGATAGTTATTTACAAATTTTACGAGTGATAATAATAATTTTAAACAAACAAACATAGAGTATGCAGCAGAATAAATGAAAATTAACTTAATCAAACAACACGCAAGATTCATTACTTAATTTGCAATATCCAAAAACAAATTTAGCATGGAATATTTGACAATTTACCTAGCATGCAATATTTCTAAAAAGACTTAGCACATCCAACATGTGAAAACTAACAAAATATTGAGCATGCAACGACTAATGAAATGTTAAGCAAAATTAACATGCGAGAATTAGAAGCAAAACTACGCAGAGATTGACACGCATAACTAAAATAATAGATGATTTTTATTTCGATTCATTCCTTTCCAAAAAGCCTCTAAAGGTGGAGAAATTTTAAAACGAACCTAAAAAGGTGTAAGCGCAAAGAATATAAAGACACGGCAATTAGCAAAAGAATACAATAGCCTTAGTTGTCGATTAGAACAATGTCATATCGTAAGCATAGCGCGTCAGCACAGAGCATAAGAGAACTTCTTCAAGGAATACAAAGAGTAGGATGTGTGAGTTGTGTCTCAAACAGCAGCCTCGAGCCTCCTTTTATAGAGCTCATGTCGATGTTGACATGGCACTACTCCAATCGATTGGAATCGCTTTGGTCGACTAGACCTTGCTAACTTGGTAGCAAACTCTATCGCCATCGATAACTTTTCTGCGATCTCCAATCGACTAGTAGCCTTATGATCACCTGAAGTTTGGTCAAATCCGCTTAGAAGTTATCTCTGATCGCCCAGATACCAAAGTCGCCCCGCTCCTCGCTCCAGTTGTGTGGAACCTCCTGACTCTATCAGTCGACGTTTATCCTCAACCAATCCTCCGGACTCCTAGAACCGTCGAAAATGTTTCCCTATAAAAAAATAACACGTAATGAGTATGATAATGATATTATGTTACTCGTACGTACTTTAGCTAGATGTTCAACTCCCAGCAGACTTAGTTGTCAAGACTCGACTCTCAACTGATTTTCTTAGACTTGCTGCCAAGACTTCAACTCCCAGCTGACTCCCCTTGGATTTGATTCACCTAATTCTCAACTAGGATGTCATTGTCTGATTTCCCAACTAGGTCTTCCATCGTCTAACCCCGCTAGGACTTCCACCTGGTTCCCAACTAAGACTTCAGTTGCCTAGTCCCACTAAGATTTTGCCTCCGTCTAGTTTCCAACCATGACTTCAGTTGCCTTAATCTCACTAGGACTTAGTCATTGTATGATTTCCTCTTGTCAAGTAACTTGCACCTACACACTTGACATAATCCATCACATCAACACAAGATTAACTTTAAATTTATCCATATATCAAAACATAGATTCGATGTGGTACTCTCAACACCAACAATAATGAGATTAAAGACTCGTAGGAATTAATTTTGGATCCACTGTAAAGAGAAAAAGTTGCTACTGTCACCTTCAAACTATGAATTCCATCTTGGTCAGCCGTCTAAAAGAGCAGCAAGTCATCAATGAACTGCAACATTTGGAGTCATGTGTTGTTGTTCTATCTTCTTCCTCTTCGTCCTCCCATTCAATCAATGATGACCGACACCAATTTGTACAGACATAGTGCATTGGTCAGCTCCAAAAAATTACTATTTCAGCTAGCCACCAAGACTGGTAGCAGAATGGTATCATAAACCTTAATTAGAAGTACTTTCTCTCCATCTTCCTCAGATTGCATTATTGAATAGCTTTGGTGGTAAATTGACAAAAGTTACCTTTTGGAAGTTTGTATATGATTGGATTTCATGTTTGTAGTTCCTTCCGATACAACAAAAAAAATGATTGTTCATTTCTTAGTTTCTTCAACTTCATTTCCTAGTACTATTCAAAATTAATTTTCTAGGATAACTTTTTATTTGGCGTGACTATTCCAGTCAATTACTTTTATGATAAATAAGATGCTATTGTTGATCCAAGAACAAACCACCAATATCAATCCCAAACCCAAATAGAGTTCAACTGAGGAATATGATCCATATAACCAATCTCCAATGATTGAGACTTGTTCCACAAATAAGAAGCCATATAGGTATCATGTTCCTAAAAATTCAGATCCAATTGACATTTGAGCGGATTCTAATTTCCAAGCAATCAGAAAATAAAGCCAAAAAGGGATGCACCCTTATGTAAAATTACTTGTTAAATTAAAATCAGAAAACAAATATCATAAATAGTTGGAGCTAGACATCAAAGATTCAAACCACTAGAACTTGCTGTTATTTGCAGAGTTTTTACCATATAAAATTGTATCACAGACATTTGTTTGGGCTGATTAGAAGATTAGACTGCATTGAACCCCTTCATAGAGCCCTTTTGTAATCCATACAATACAACTAGATCTTGTCCATTGTTGTGCAATAAATTAGGAAGTTACAAACTAGTGACAAGTTATTCACCATATCACTACATTTAATATACATAAACTGTATAAAATAATGGATTTGTACACTGTAATGGAATAAAGTTGAGAATGACACCTTGCATTGACTGTTAACAGCATTGCATTTATCAGCTGCTACACCCCATCGTAAAAGAAGAGTTGCAGCATCTGTATATCTGCCAAAGAAAATCATGAATCAGAGAAGTTATGATATCTAACTTAGACACTTCCTACACAAAATGTAGGAAAATTTTACTCAAGCAGAAGTAGCAAGAAAATCTCAACAAAACTACCAGTTCGTGCATCGGATGGTATTTGTAGTGCATTGTGGAGATTTGTTAACATGAGTTTAAAATAATACACTTAAAATTTTCATCACGGACAAGATAAACATCATCAAATAATTTATATATCACAGGCAAGATAAACATCATCAAAAAATTTATATTATAGAATCCTCAACAAAAATCAATTGAAACAAGATAGCGGATTGTTAAACCATAAAGATGTAAATTGAACACTTAAGTAAATTTATGGACTTATCAATTTATCATCCCACTGCTAATGAGTTCAAACCTAGTTTTGTGCCCATATTATTGTTCTATAATGTGTGGTCTAACTGCCAATCATGGCAGCACATATACCTTGGCTCTTTGTCTGCATTCCCATGAAATTTAATCTCTGGTTCAAGCTTATCTAACTTGACATTAAAGGACGTTGAGCAATAAATTTACAAAATTGACACTGACAACTTGAGTTTTGGGGATATGCTATCAGGATTATGATAGCTCAATAATATTGAGAATTACATTGCAATCCGTTTGATGAAAGGAGATGATCATTGATGCAGAATAAAATCAAGTTTAAAGAAGAGTATAGTACTGGAAAACCAGAGTAATGCATGAAGAAATCGAGTAGCAAGAAACAGAGTAGTGCTGAAAAATCAGAATGCTGGAAGAACTTAATGAGAAATCAAAGAGTCATGTGTTGGTCAATGATAACCAACATTTTTATCTATTATTTTTTAGCTCTCATATTTGACGTTTTTATCCTCGTGTGCTTAAATTTGTATTCATATCATATATTACGAGCAAGAATATATTTCGAGCTTCATTGTAATTTTTCCTACATTTATGACATTATTTCTTAAAATGTGAATGTGGTCTTGTTAGGAATCAAAGGAGAGCATCAACTAGAATTTTAGCAAGGAACACAGGTTGACCGTGTTTGCTGCCTTGTTCATTGCTGCAGCCTGATGCGTAAGCTCTCCACAACAAGGAAAACGGCTTGGCCATGCCCCCTAACATGGTCGTGTTCCCTGCTATAACTTTATTAGAGGATCTCCACAGCAGGCCATACAGCTTAGCCATGTCCCCTAACACGGCCATGGCGCGTGTGGCAGTGATTTAAGAAGCGTCGATTCACCACTTGTAGGAAGAGGTCGCCCCATCACACCTCATGAGAAGGGATCTCCTTCCTCATCCACCAAAGCCACCCCCGACCATCTCCATCTCCGACGGTCGTTTATCATCCGACACCTCCATCCTCACACAAGAAGCTTCATCCACAAGCCCCCTTCATCTCGCCCCGATTGGGAAGGTTCTCACACAAGAGAACACACCACTTGTAAAGGAGAAGGTGTGGAGATCTTCCACCTTCCTCATTTCCGCAAGACCATCTCATCCGACAGTCATCTCCATCATCACCGACACCTCAAGGAAGGGGATCCCCTTCCTCATCTAGGGAAGCATCTCCATCCTCATCCACCTTCGGTCAAAACTTCATCTACAAGCCACTATCACCGGCCATTTTCACCTCGGATAGAGGAGAAAATGTGGAGATCTTCCACCTTCTTCTCTTCTGCAACCTCATCCATTGCCAGCAACCATTGGGAGATCTCTCGAGGGTTGCCTCCGCAAGGAGCTTGAATGGAGAAATTCCTCCGGCCACAGCTTCTCCACTGCGAATTCCAGGATTGCAGAGCCCGATCCACATCTCATCTCCATCGTCCTCCATCATCACATCCTCTATCTGCAATCCCTCATCCCGATTGGAGGAGGCACTACCATCTCCACCATCATCCACCACCGGCACTTCACCATATCCATCTCCATAGCTCATCCGAAGTCATCTCACCATGATTGGGAAGGTTCTCACGCAAGGGAACACACCACTTGTAGAGAAGAAGAAGGTGTGGAGATCTTCCACCTTCACTTTCGCAAGTTCATCTCCGATCGAGAAGTAGGCGTGGAGATCTTCCACCTCTTATTGTCCACAAGCAAGCTCCGACAACCATTGGGAGATCTTCCGAGGGTTGTCTCCGCAAGCTCCATCCTTACCCATCGTCAGTGACCATCTGCAACGACTAATTTTAAAAAATTACTGCTCCATCATATACAAAAGCAAAGAATAAGAAAGGTTGTTCATCTTGTAGATTACTGACCCACTAACAAAAAATGTTAACAAGTTGGCCATCCCAGGTTTTCACTTGGACCCCTACTATGAACCCAAACATGGAAGTCGACAAAGATTTGGTTCATTTGCTATCATTTTGCCAAAAACGTGATCTCAAACCATGAGTAGCTAGAGTGGGAAAGATAATAATCAGGAACTGTAAATTTCACCTACTCCTCAACTAGACTTAAAAACTAACTTCCCTGCCTGAACAGGCTCATACGACATAATTAAGTAAAGCATGTGCTTGGGAATGAAATGTTTCATATGGCACATGGAACTAACCATTGTGGTGAGTCATGAGCTATGCCATTCATCAATCAATTTTTTATAGAAAATACCTTGTACAATACATGCAACTCGATATTAAAATTTCTACAGAACCACCATCCATAACATGGTTGTTACTTGAAACAATGAACTTGAGTAGGTGTTGACTGTTAATACCATATTGGCAATGCAATTACACGGTTTTAATATCCATAGTTTGGTAATCATGCATGTGCTTAGGCTCTGAGCTCCATGGAGAGAGGAACCCAGAAGGAACTGGACATAATCAGAATATGAAAGTTTGATGGCTGTCTTACTCATCAGTTAAGTCTTACAGAACCTTCCGGAAAACCTACAAAATATTTGCTAAAATATCAAAATTTAGTCTGCAAACTGCTTAGGAGTCCTATTAGACTATTAGGAAGTTTAACAAAAATGTGAGCAATCGATAATCAATACTTCAAATGGCAATCTCAATGTTGAATGACATAATAGATATGAACCAGATCGTACACAAACTATTACAAACCACTAACTTCTGCTAATTTGGAAATGCTTTAACGCACGAGAAGCTTGACACATGAAAAATGAAGGATCTAATTGTGAATGAATGTTGATACATATTGTAGTCAAGAACTTAATCTAACTAACTAGAATGTATAAGGTAAAGCTCCTCACCTTTCAAGTTTAACATAAGTGCTTGTCACAGCACGATATAAATCAAAACACATTTGCTCTTTCCCATCTTCCTCTAGAATTTCACAAGCATCAATATACAACCGAACAGCTTCATCAGGGTTTGTATCTTCCAAAGCACTGTGGTAAAGCAAATATGTGATAAGCACTATGTAGCCAACAACATTGTTCACACCAAGTTGACTCACCTAGCACCCTTTCCTAGAGCATCTGATGCAGGCTGTGATCGGCCACATTCTCTGTATAATTCAGATGCTTTTCTATAGAAGTCAGAAACCTCATTCCAGTGACCAAGCTCTTTTGCTATAGAAGCAGCAGACTCCATATGCTTGGCAGCATCCCAAGGTCTGTAAAGCTTGTAAGGATTACAGCTATCCATCTTTATCAGAAAATACAAATTATGAATTTTAGCAAATGGCAAAGCAAGCAAGGATACGAGGAAATCATTTCTTGTCCCTTGGAAGCCTTTTCAAAAGCTTCTTTTGCTTTCTCATTTTCTTTCCTGAATCTATAGCCAACAGCTTCAAAAGAACGAAACTAATAAGCAAGCCAAAGAGTTATTACAACTAAAGAGGCAAAAGTAATATTAACCAACCAGCCTGCTCATACAATGCAGTAGCATTCTTCCAATCTGCATTCCATCTTGTAAAACTGAGTTTTGTTCTGCAGTAAAAGAAAACTAGTCTTTGATCTCATTCAAAAATAAGCTTGTACAAAGACACAAGAGGACAGCTCAGCATTTTGGTTGAAAGGTTGATGAAGACTCCCATGGACTTAAAAAAGACTGTTTCTATTATAGGACAAGTATATGAATTTCATCATTGAAATGAACACTAGATAGGCTAAGACAAAAATGTTAGTCTAGCAATGAAATGAACCTTGTCCATTATCCTAATAAAATCTGAAACAATAATTTGTATGTAAATCAACTTCAAGTCAAGCTGGAAGATGGGCAAGAACTACATCAGTAGGGAAGCTAAAGTCATCCTTATATAGTTTTGTTCTTGAAGATATAAAAGAGTGTTGTATTGGCTGTCATGCTTATACCGCAACACACATAGGATACTTATGGGGGTGGGGTTTCTAGACATGCTAAAAAATTCAAGCATTCCAGAACAATACAAGGTGACATGTGCCAAATGTTTCAACATATGTCAATGCATGATCTTACCAGCATGCATGCTAGACTAGTAGATAGTCTTAAAATTGGCTTAACCTCTATATAAACCCTCCATTCTACCTTGGAAGAGGGAGGGAGGGGCAAAGGGAAGGGGAACGTCTAATTGAGTTAAGAACTTCTCTTGAAGAGATCCAAATAAGAGTAATATTCTTTTTCAATTTAAGTACCCCTAGTAAGACTTTCTGGCATCAGTGTTCCAGGTAAGACTTTTCCAAAGGTAAGTTCTTCTGAGTACGATCTAAGAGCTCCTAATAAGATTCTCTTTCCATAGTAGAAAAATCTCCAAAACTGACTCTCTTCTTGAGAAAAATAGCTCCAGTAAGTCTCTCCTTGGAAGGTAAGAACTCTCAGAAAGGCTCCCTCTCTAATGTAAGGACCTCATGATAAGACCATTTGGGGTAAGCAATACAAGACTCTCTTCGAAAATTACGCTCTAGGTAAGACTCCCTCCCCATGGTGAGACCTTCCAATGCAAGAGCTCGAGATAAGATTCTCTCATTCCAAGGTAAAAAAAATCCGAGTACAACTCTTGCTGAGTTTAAAGCATCTTAATAAGGCATTTGGTAAGAGCTCCAACTCTCCCCTAAAGGTAAGAACTTTAGGTAAGAATCTCTCTTTGAGGTAAGACTTTTTAAGGTTAAAACTCCAAATGTGACCCTCCTTTTCAGGCAAGAGTTTTGGATAATGCTCTTTCTCTCTGAGATAGAACCTTTTGAGTCAAAACCCTCTCCAAGGTGAGATATTGTGAGGTAAGATTCTCTCTCTAAGATAAGACCTTTTGAAGTAAGATTATCTCTACAGTGAGACTCATTCAAGATAAGAAATTCTGCGAGGCAAGACTCCAAAGCATAAACAACTACAAGTAAAACACTTACTCCAAGTAGAACGTCTAAGGTAATAGCATTCCAGCTCCTTAAGTTCAACCTCCAATATCTAAGACTAACTTGAGAGTACAAGTGTATACCTGCTGAGCACATTCATGATGCATTCTATTTATAAGGTCACAAATTTACACTCTGACCCTATAAATTCTCATTCCATTCTTAATCAAATGGCTTCATCCATCTGATCTACACCTAAGGCCTGAACTAGAATAAAAAAATCCTTGACTTTTTCAGTTATATCTTTCATATTATATTACTGAACTAATATTCCAACAGAAAATTAGGATGAAACGCCAAAGAATAGATTCTAAGTTTAACCAAAAATTGAAAATGCCTTCATTATCACTATATTCTGCTCTGATCTCGCTTGATTAGGTTGTACAGAAGACAACAGAACTATTTTTTAATAATCAGTTTAAAACGAAATATTGCCTTTACACGATTGAGGAACAACTGGAAGACGATAGTATTATACTAGCACATCCAAATTTTGAATTTGCTAAAACACAGTTCATTATTCATCCGAAATGCAACCATATCAATGACTAATGACTTCTAATAATACCCATCAACAAAATCCACGAAAAGGCGACTAAAACAAAAATGCCCTGATATTGAGAACCTGATATGGATCCAAGAAGGCAATTTCGTCTACCACACAATAACGTTACAAGAACAGAACAAGGAACCAAACAAAATGAAATCGCTACGACAACGGGAAATGGAGAGAGAATAAACAGGAGAGAGATCCGAAGGAAGAGACGAGATGACGAAGAAGAGGAAAAGCGATTACAATTTGTCGGCCTTGGCCATAAGCTTGTCGGGATCTTGAGTCGCCATGGCTGCACCCTTTTTCGCTGCGCCCCCTTCTCGATCGGCTTATCGCACGCGTCGCGTATCGAAGCAGAAGAGAAGATCAATGATCACGCTACGAAACCATATACTTTCTCGGTATTCGGACGAACACTTACTTAAGGTCCAGTTAAATTATCATGGATTATATGATTATTAAATAATCACATAATTAAAATTATAAAGAATTAAATAATTTAATATTATTTGATTCAATTTAATATTATAATATAATTTAATATTTATTATATTATTTTTAATGTAATATTTTTATAACTAAATAAATTGATAAATAAATATAATTGATTTATAATTTTTAATTTTAGAATAAATTATATATATATATATATATATATTAATAGAATAATTTAATTAGAGTTGCAGAATGTTTATTTAAATTATTTTATTAAGTTAAGAGTTCATTGAATCAATTAACTAATTTAAATTAAAAATCTATAGTTTACTAATATAAACCATGAGTTTACTATGCCCGATGATGACTGCTGCCTCTTGGCGTTGGCATATGTGTTCGACACCCTCACTCGAGGCGTCGTTGACCTCGACCGTCATTGCTCGGTCGCAGTCTCAAGGCGGAGCGCAAGGTCCATTGCCTCCCTGATGTTTGCAAACGCGTTCAATGCCTTCGCTGGCCTCGGCTATCGTTGCTCCGTCCCAATGATGGTCGGCCTCATCCGTCGTATTTCCATCTCAATCTCAAGGTGGAGTGCAAGGTCAAGAAGATGGGTAGTTCATCGCTGCGGACGCGAACCTCCACCACAAACTCAAGGATAATTTTAGAAAAAAAATATTATTAACTCCGGAATCGGAAAACCTTAGAGGGTGTTTGGTTTGGATTTTTTTTTTTTTTATTTTTTATTTTCCATTTTATATTTTATTTTTTATTTTCTGATCTAGTTTTTAGAAAATACAAAAATGCATTTGATATGATATACTGTTGTCTATTTTCTAGAAAAGAAAATTGAAAAATGCGCTTGGTTTATTAATATGAAAATTATAAACAAAATAATTTTTTTAAAAAAAACCATCTTAGTCATGGAAAAAAAAATCATACAAAAAGGGGAATCAAATCTAACTTTCTAATATGCAATATAAGAAAATATCTTACCACCATTCACCTCTGTTGGCAACGTTTTTTTTTACCAAAAGAATATTTATTCCTTAAAAATAAAAAATCATATTAGAAGGGAGGTCAGACCTGACCTTCTAATACAATATTACATAACTCCAAACTCTTTACATAAAAGGTTTATTAACTATACAAACTATCTACCAACCTCACACAACCTTTACAAGCATCACAAAATGACATAGTATATATCTTCTATTGTAAAGTTGCACCTCCCATGTACTTGTCACTAGAAGACTCTTCTTCATCAAATAAAGACATACATGTTTCCTCTTCATCAGAAGTACTTCATCAAATGAAACTTCAACATCCATCTGTTTGCTTGCTCACAGACATGGGACAAGATAAGTTCTTGTTGGGTTGCAATGGTGCAAACATAGTCCCACATCTAAAGCACATGGAAAAGATCATGGGTTTAAAAAGATGGAAAGTATCTCCATTGGCATGAGGCCTTTTGGGGAGAGCCCAAGAACAAAGCCATGAGGGCTTAGGACCAAAGTGGACAATATCATGCCATTGTGGAGATGCGGACATCCTTGGGGACCTAACAAGTGGTATCAGAGCGAGACCGCTCTTCACCGGACTAACCACCGGAAGAGCCATGATCCAGATCTAACCATGTCGGTTGAACCTTAAACAAAGGAAGTGGGCGCTCCGGTGTCTGAATCAAAAGGACCAGACACTAGGTAAGAAGTCCTAGTAGGTCGGGTGGACCGAGGGGCAAAAAATCCTAGTTGCGGCTAGGTGAGAAGTCCTAGTAGATCGGGTGGACCGAGGGGCAAAAAATCCTAGTTGCTATGTGGGAAGTCCTAGGTGGACCGAGGGGCAAAAAAAGTCGGCTAGGTGGAAGTCCTAGTAAGTCGGGTGGACCGAGGGGCAAAAAGTCCTGGTGGGTCGAGGATTCAGACATCAAAAACGACGTTTGAGGGGGGCCTGTGATCCTTTGTTTGAGGGGGGGATTGTTGGGTTGCAAGGGTGCAAACATAGTCCCACATCTAAAGCATATGGAAAAAATCATGGGTTTAAAAGAATGGAAAGTATCTCCATTGGCATGAGGCCTTTTGGGGAGAGCCCAAGAACAAAGCCATGAGGGCTTAAGCCCAAAGTGGACAATATCATGTCATTGTGGAGATGCAGACATCCTTAGGGACCTAACAGTTCTCAATTAACATTTTCAAAAGCTGTATATATCTAGACAAATACACCACATAAGTCTAACCAGTAAAGAAAGACACATAAGAGTTGATTATGATATCACGAATAAAAACAACAATACATCTTCCTGATGGAATATATAGCGCCATAGGAGTGGTCAAATTGTGTGAAAATTAGTATCAAATTCACTAAGTAAAACTGAAACATAGAATTTAAATAAATGCATGTTAAAGGTAGATGTTTGTATAATTCTTCTTCATAGTTTGATATAATTCTTTGTTGATCTCGTCCCAAACTGTATTAGTAAAGGTAGATGTTTATAACTTATTTTGCTTCACTTTTTCATAAATGATATCGACAAACATGACAACATTGGCCTTGGACTACTCATATTTCTCCATTTCGATACTGGGATTATACCCTCTCATAATGTATTCTTTAAAAAATTGCCAATGTTAAAAACAACATAAGAATTTGTAGATACTAGCACTTAAATCCAAACTGATGTTGGTAAAAAATAGCATAAGAATTTGGCACAAACAGTTTTCAAATGTTACAGAAATAGAAGTCGATCAGATAAAGAGAATCTATGGTTACAACAAAAATAACAAATATAAAGAGAAGTCGGTTAGATACAATAATTCAACACCGATTAGATACAGTAATTCAACAATGAGCCGTTAATAACATGATTCCAACCATTTTTAAGAATGTTATTCATTTTTAATCATGTCAATTAATGTGTTGATCCTACTTAGTATGCTAACTATATTTATATCACTATATAACTGAGATAATATTACTACCATTAATGAATGTAAGTGTAGCATAAAACATCTAAGATAACATTTCCAAGTTCACAACCTTCTAAGTTAATTCAGAAAAACCCACTTGATCCTTACTTGAGACGGTGTGTTGGCAGCAACTCTTCTGCCCAATGGAAACCCTCAGCAAAGGTATCAAGATCCAAAAGCCCCAACCTAGCAATCATCTAACCATGAACACCTCATGATAAAATCCATTAGAAAAACAGAACCTATGCACAATCTTACCTGAGAGTTGCCACACCTAGGTCCCTCTGCTCCGAAACCAGCAAAATCAGGGTCATCTGAGAACCTATAGAGGAGAATGTGATGGAACCTTGACGCCGACTAAATTGCGAGGAGGAGGGATGAGTGGCGTCTATAGACTTGAGGAGGAAGGAGAGGGTTGTGGCGTCGCGCGTGGAGGAAAAGACCCACCACGAGGGTTGCGGCGTCGGCTTGCTTGCGTGAGGAAGGGAAAACCGAAAAAGGATCGCATGTAGAGGAAGTTGCAGCGTCAGGAAGAAAAGGAGTTGTGCGATGAGGTTGTGGCATCGGGGGAGAAAAGGAGTTGTGGGATGAGGTTGCGACGTCGGGAGAGAAAAGGAGTTATGCGATGAGGTTAGGACGTGCGGCATTACTGTAGCCGTGTTTTCGCATTTTCTTTGTCAACCGTAATTTTCATTCTCCATAAAAAATAATATTTTGTCAATTTTTATTTTCTTAGAAAATAACTTCTCATTTTTCAGAGAATGAGATTGGAAAACACAAAGCAAATAATAATTTCTAGAAAATAAGAAAATGAAAACGGAAAAAGACCAAACCAAACGCTACCTTAGCCTTCTAAGGTTTTTTGATTCCAGGTTGTATCACTTAATTGTTGATGTGGAGGGAATGGTACATTATCAGGAATCATTGATTACCTAAATCAAACAAGATTTCTATTGATAATCTACCAAGGCTATCAACAATAACCTTAAACTAAACGACCCCTAAAAAGATTCGGCAAATTTCCACAGGCATACCTCATTCTCATTTTTACACCTGATTATTTCATTTACCTTCATTTGTGTTTTTTTAAATCATCTGAGTCATATTTTATTTTTAAAAAATATTTTATTAGTTCATGCATGAAGTAACATTGAATCGGGTACTTATTTTATCTCTTTCTATTTTGCACGTAATCTGTACCATCATAAAATATATATTCCGATGGTATTTCAACGGAGTAAAAATACCAAACGAAAAAAATAAACTCTAAAAGGTGATATAAAACTTCGGTGTCGCTCAAACTTTGAAGATTGGGTGTTCTCTGAAGAAGACCTATCAAGGTTTCATTATAGTAGCTCACTCAATATTTTCTCATCGATTTTTTTTCAAAATTTTCTCATATATGTTTCTGGTTTATTTATTTATATCAATTATAATAGAAAAGATATTTTTAGGATTTTTTTCTCTTCCATTTCTCAGTTGAGATTTTTGTAAAGTTGACAATGTAATATAATCATCTAATTTTAAATGATTAGTCTTCTTATATGAGATATTATATGGTGAGCAAACAGAAAAAATGTATATTTAGAGGTTCGGGTTTCTCCAACTAATATTCAAGTTTCTCCAACTTATTATAATATTTTTTACAACTTGGTATTGAATTCTCAAAATCGAAAAGATGCACAATATTTCTAAACCATAACACAATGGTGCTAAACATTATATTCTAGCACTACTATGGTGTTGAATTGTCTAAATTCCAGCATCACTCTGGCGTTGAACTTTCTATTGTAGTATTGATGATTTAAATTCAACACCATATGTTGGGTGTCTCTATGCGTGTTTTAAAATTTTATTTCAATAAACAAGCAGCGAAAGCATAATAATCTAAATTATTACAATACATCACATACATACAAGGATACACACATGTGTAGACATAATCATAGAAATAAATAATATAATTAAATTATACCTATTGGATGACATGAAATAGAAATAACATCAACTAACAACTTTTAGAAAGATTGCCTCTACTCATATCCACATCGAGATCTCCACGAGACGACTTCACTAAGTCACGTGTCGTGTCTCCATTTTGATACTAGTCGAAAGAGGGAGACAAAACGATCCAAGAGATGATCCATGGTTTAATTTAGCACCCAACGACATAAAGCAACCTGACGATACGAAACAAACTGAACGAAGGTGATGAAGCCATCATTCGGAGGTCATAAGGCTCGCTGCTGATGAGGGGTAGTAGGCCTAATGACATCAGAGTTTTGGTAACACCAGAACAATAGCTATGATGTTAGAAAAAAATCCCTCATAACTGGAATAGCCCTTGTTGTTGTCCGATTGTTGTTCGGCGCAGCTAATGCACCCTTAACGCAGTGGTTGGCCAATGAAGCAAAGGCAGCTGCCCGATGGAGGAAGGGGAGGCCGGAGGCTAGACAGCGATGGCAATTCCACCAACTGCAGCTCATCTTGGATGGCAGCAGCGACAATAGGGAGAGGGGGTGACAATGGCAAGATGAAGAGGGAGAAGAAAAGGAATAAAAAACTAACCCTTAGGTTTTTTCCAATCATTGTTTCTCTCTTCCATCTAGATCTATTTATAGATCTCTAACGGATTTGATTCACAAATTTAAAACTTATATCCATTAGCCCAAAATCCAAACTAATAGCTTTAAGTTTGGTTCAAGACCAAACCATGTTAGTTCAAAATCAAACAACCTTTTAATTAAAGCTAAACTAATTTTATTTATAATTAAACCAAAGAGGATCCACTTTATCTTCAAAAGACATGGCTCATCCATGCTTCTATTTCGACAAAATATCTTCTATATTTGTCTTTCGTCTGGTCTAACCAGACTCAATCTCTCTCAATTTAAGAATCCAATTCTCAAACTCATTTTATTTTTTTGGATAAACTCGTACTATGTGTGACCTTATAGGCTCCTAATTTATGTTGATTATTCATAATTAATCATTAATTATGGATTGATCATGAGTGACACCTAGTAGTATATCATGACTCCCAATTAACTGAAAAATTATAATTAATTTGAGAACCACTTCTGAATCCTTCAGCAGCTATAATTCTTCGTGCGACTATTCTTTTCACTCATCTTATACCTATTTAGTTCAGGACATAGTTTATGTGTCAGTCTCCCCACTAGGCTGATTATGTCACACCTAGCCCAAGCAGTAGTTCCTTATCCTGTGAATTCAAATTACTCGAACAACTATCCAAGAAGACTATTCTCTTAACGTGTTTCAGCTTTGACCAAAGACATACAAGTAACAATCCTAATAAGTGGTCATAGAGTATACATCTCCTAATAAAAGGAGTGGTAAATCCTTTGTGAGTTACTCAATCACTTTCGGACACTTTGACTTATACCCAATCATCCGGGCTCACACCTCTAAAGAGACATTTGCTTAAAATATCAAAGTATAAGTCTCCATGACTAAGATGACTTGAATACCTCAAGTCAAAAAAACTTATACTCAAGTTGCAATGAGATCTTCATAGACATGTATAGAACCACATGAACTCTCATAGCAGGTCACATCCGATGAACTAGTTACTCTTAACCAGCATTCATATATATATATATATATATTAACTCTTAACATCCCAATGTTTCCAGCCAATTAGGATCAGCTGTTTAGTTAAACCAAGGAGTCTAACATATGTTAGTCTTACAGAATCAATGATGTCATTGACTAGAGAATATTTCAATACATACATAATTACACATATAGAGATGTCCACTAATTGTGATCCAATCACAATTTCTCTCATACTATGTATTGTATTGTGGACTTTATTAATTAAGTTTAAGATCTAATCAGATATATAGAGAATATACACTCAAATAGTAATTTTATTTATCTAATAAATAGTACATTATCTAAGATGATTATCTTAGGACACCTCTCAAATATAACACCATATTGGTTCTGTGTCAATTTGTATAGAACCATAACTAGAAAACATCTATATGAAGTAATCAGAGGGATTCATTGCAAAGGGCAAAGAACATCTTGTATATAAGCTTAATCGATCCATTTTATGGACTGA
>NW_027433257.1:0-2261 GCF_044706935.1 Curcuma longa
CTTAACCTTCGTGGTGGAAGTACATTGTTTCTACATGATGTTTTGTATGTGATAACCGTTATTGTCGCACTACGATTTCAATTAATTATCAAGTTTCAACCAATAATGTAATATAGAGTTAACCCGAATCGTCTCTCAAGGACCCAATACAATGCTTGCAATCTTCAAATCTAATGAATTTTTAGTATGCTGTGAGAAAATAAAAAACACTAAACTAATACATATTTTGGGGGGTTGAGATGCTAGGAACAATAAAAACTCAATCACCTACTTCCTCCTAACAGTCCTAACTACCGGAATCAAAATTTTAATTAATTGCACTCTAAACATGACCAAGAAATGAGAACGAACAAAAATAAACAAAAATGGATAGCATGAACAAAACATGACAGATTTGAAATGAAACATGACAAAATTTTCTACTAGATAATTTAACGAACTACTTGCATTCACAAAAAGAAAAATTCAACAAACTATAATAAAGTAAACTGTAAGGGAATAACAAAGTAACGAAGTACCAAATGTAAGGGAGCTAAATTAACACCAAAAGAAAGAACAATCAAACAAAAGAAAACTGGAAGTTGCTGGAATTTGTTGGAATTGTGTGTTGTCCACTCGGGCAGGAGGAAATGGGGGTTGCTGGGCTCTATCCGACCGGCTGGAGCTTCCACAGATGGCTGTGGCGTTGTGGCTAATCTTGGTGGCATGAGTTGCTGTGCGTTGCGTAAGGGATGGAGATGGCTGGCGTGGTGGAGTTTGTTGCTGTGAGGGCATGAGAGATTGGGTTGCGTGATGGATAAGGCGTGAGGGAGAGGGGCATTATTGATGCTGTGAGGTGAGTGGATGGCTTGAGGTGGCTGTGTGAGTGAAACTTGACGTGAGGGAGGTGGTTGCGTGAGTGTGAGGGGGCGTGTGTGGAGAGGGCGGTGTGAGTGGGATGGTGGCTGTGCTGAGTGGCGTGAATGGTGCTGTGAGATGGAGGTGGCGTGAGGTAGGAGCGTGAGTGGTGAGGGTTGGTTGCGTGAGAGGGTGGGGATGGTGGGATGGCATGGTGGAAGGGTTTCTTACGTGAGGGAGATGGAAGATGGGTTAGGGTTGATCTCCTCCTTCTCTTCCTCTTGTACTCTCTTTCTCCACCCTTTATTCGTTGGATGTAAGATTTAGATTCATTGTAGATATCCTCCTTACCTTTAGTAACCTAGATTCAAATGAAGGATTAAGATTAAGTCTTCATCATAATGCCCAACTTAGTCCTTGATGTGCCACTTAGACCTTGATGACCAAGCTACCTTACAAATCAAATTGGATGAAATATGAGTTTAAAAATGTAGAAAAATTCAAATATAATCAAAATACATCTAATTAACAATTGTATGTCATCCAAGGCATAAATGTACACTTAAAACCTTAAAATTCTTTATTAATGATGTCAATTTGATCATCAATTGTGTTAATCATCAGTATGCTCCAAAGATTCGAAGGAATCTTATTTCAGTAACTTGTCTTCTTGATTTACGGCATTGTATTAACTTTTATAGCCGGTGTGTAGAACTTAAGATTGACTCAGTGTCAATCGGATATAATTTTTTAACGAATAATTTTATGGTTCTTGATGTGGAACCAAATATCAGTTGTGGAATTACTGATTATTTTTCAAACATTGCTCTTACTAGTGATGCGGATATAACTGATGAAGTTTGACATACTAGATTAGGACATATAGGACAAGAACGCATGAATCGGTTGGCTAAGGAGGGCCTCTTGGGCACTCGGGCTAAAATTAATTTGTCTATATATGAGCATTCTCTTGCTAGAAAGACAACTAGGAAATCATTTGGAAAGGCTATTAGGGTTAAATCACCATTGCAATTAATTCATTTAGATATTTATGGTTAAATGAATGTGAAGGCTAAACATGGAGCTTCCTATTTCATTATATTTATTGATGATTTTATTCGTTATGGTCACGTGTATTTAATTTTTCATAAATCTGAAGCATTGGATTGCTTCATTCGTTATATGAACGAAGTCGAGAATCAAATGGAACGTAAGATTAAGGTTTTACGCACTGACCATGGAGGTGAATATTTATCGAATCAGTTCAAGACAATATGTAATGATAAATGGATTATTAGATAACTGACGATCTGATGTGACTCCGCTCGCCAAGTAATAAAAAGATCGAATCCACAGGGACCGTGGAACTACTTACTAAATCTAGCACAAAAAGGTGGAGAGAATATAGATCATGAGTTGTGTGG
>NW_027433258.1:0-30034 GCF_044706935.1 Curcuma longa
CATGTCACTGCTTTGGTGCTTATTTCAAGCCATATAACGACTTCACTAATTTACAAACTTTAACTTTCTACCCTAGCATAGAAAACTCTTCAGGTTGTTACATGTAGATTTCTTCTTCTAAATCCTCGTTTATAAAGGCAGTCTTTACATTCATCTGATGTATTTCCATATTCTATAGAGCAACAATCGCCAACAACACTCTAATGGAAGTTATTCTCGATATTGAAGAATGCGTATCAAAGTAATCAAGGTCTTCTCATTGTCGGTAACCTTTAATTACCAATCTAGCCTTGTACTTATCAATCGTGCTATCTGATTTTATCTTCTTCTTGAAAATCTACTTGCACCCTAGTAGTTTACTTCCCTGAGGAAGATCTACTAGTTCTCAAGTGTAATTTTTTAAGATAGTATCAATCTCAAATGCAATTGTCTCTTTCCATTGAGTTCCCTCAAAAGAGTTTACTGCTTTTGAGTAATTTTGGGGATCGCCTTCCAACATGAAAGTGATAAAATCCAGTCCAAAAGATTTTTCCACCCGAGCTCTTTTACTTCGTCTGAGCTCAACCTTAACTGGTTCTTCTTCTTCTTCTTGTGTTTCATGTTTCCGTTTTGTTGAGCTAGCATCCTCTTGGGTCGTATACAAAATCACATGTTTGAAGAACAAGACATTTCTCGATTCAATATTGAGTTCTTGTGTATCTCCGATATTTGAAATTCATACATAAGGAATATATAGGTATTGCTGTTATGTGCATATCCAAAAATATGTAATCAACAGTTTTTGGTCATATCTTGATCCTTTTTGGATCAGGCATCAAAACTTTAGTCAGACACCCCTACACTTACAAGTAATTGTAGGATGGTTGTCTTCCTTTCCACAACTCATAAGGACTCTTATCTATTTTCTTTCAGGACACCTTATTTAAAAAGTAATTAGTTGTTAACACAACTTTCTCCCACATGTGCTCTGGTAGTTTAGAGCTCAATAGAAGAGCATTCAACATCTTTTTCAGAGTTCGATTTTTTCGTTCAACATCATTTTACTAAGGAGTACATGGAGTTGTTGTTTTGTGTCGTTTTCATCACACAACTTAGTGAACGGTGATACATATTCATCGCCTCGGTCACTTCGAACTACCTTAATCTTTTTATTAAATTGGATTTCAACCTCATTATAGAGAACAAATTTCTCTATAGCTTCATCCTTACTTTTGAGAAGATACACAGAATAAAATTTTGTATTATCATCAACAAAAGTGATGAAGTACTTATTCTCACCATATGTCGGTGTACCCTTTAGGTCGCACATATCAGTGTGGATTAAGCTGAATAGTTCATTGCTTCTTTCAACATGTTGAAAGGATGACCTTGTTATTTTCGCTTCAACACAAGTCTCGCACTTGTGTTTTGGATCAAGGTGGAATGTAGATATGCTTTGCATGGTAATTAATTTTGCAACACAACGTAGTTAACATGCCCTAGTCTACCATGCCACAAATAGGCATGTTTGGTAAGGAGTAATCAGGCTTGTAATGTAATCAGGATTACATTACAAGATGATTTACTTTGTTTGGTAATATTTTAGAGATGTAATGTAATGTAATTGCATTACAAAAAAAGAGTCAAGATCTGTAATCTCGATTACAAAGGAAATAGTGTGGAATCTAATTACATTACGGATTCTATTTTTATCATACCAAATATACCCTTCCGCTCCTCACCGTCTCAATCCGCATGACGCATAGCCTTCTCTTCCCCACAACGGGAAACGACCCTGATGAATGGCCTCCTCGCCGGACCTCCTCTCGCCTCGTCCAACCTCTTCTACCTAGAGGACGCCGGCGACGTGGCCTCCTGGGACGCCTCCGCCGCTCCCGAGGACGAAGAGTGGGCCCCGCGCTGCCACGCCACCGTCGCGATGCTGGCGGACGACACTAGACTGACCTCCCTCCTCGCCGCCGAGGCCGACCATCCGCCTCCCGGCGACGCCCACTTCGCCGCTTGCTCCCTCTTCGCCGCCGCCCGCAGCTCGAGCTGTCGAGTGGATCCTCAAGGCACGCGGTCTCCTCCGTTCTCTCCATTTATTGAAAAATGCAGGTTGGTTTATTAAATCGGTGTATGTAGGTGAACGAGTTCTACCGATTTCGGGCGGTGACGGCGTACCTCTCCGTCACCTACCTCGACCGCTTCCTCTCCTCGCATTCGCTTCCGGTGAGTTCCGTTAATCGCAATCCATTCAGTCAATCGGCTGCCTTTTCGTTTAATTCCTGACCGAAACGTCGATCGATTTGGCTGGATTTGTAAATAGAAGGGGATGGAGAAAGGGGGCGGCGTAGGTTGGCCGATTTTTGTTATTGAGGTTTACTCCTCTCCGTCCCTGCCCTGCTGGCGCTATCGCAGGTGATCCCTCTCCACAAGCCCGATTAGGGAGGAAGGATATTATTGGTATTTTATAATAATAAAAATTATATTCCTTACTGAAAATAATGGATACCAAACACTGTAATGTAATCATCTTTGTAATCAAAGATTACATGCATTCCTTCAACCAAACATAGTAATGTAATCTTGATTACATTACATTACATTACAAACTTGATTACATTACAAGCATGATTACATTACGTCCTACCAAACGTAGCCTAAGTGGAAGAACTTTCAATTTTATTAACTTTAGGCCTAATAGCCATTACACTAAGCTTGAACAACCCATTGGTTACATAACACTTTCCTACAAACATTCCATTTTCAAACAGAACAACTCTGTCTGACTCAAAAATAATGCGGACGTCATGTTTACTCAAGAATGATCCAGACATTAGATTCTTCTGAACCTTCGAAATATACAACACATTGTTCAGAATGAGCTCCTTATCCAAGGTCATCTTCAACACCATTTTTCCTTAGCCCATGATGTATGAGGTTGCTAAGTTCCTCATCCTTTTTGTAGCACACATGTCTGGTGGCACCAGTATCGAACCACCATTTCCCGCGGATTTAAACCCACCAAGTTCAGCTCGGAGACCACGGCGCAAAGGTCATCCATTTCTGGTCGCTAGTTCAGGTTGGTCTCCTCCTTCTTCTTCGGCTTTCTACACTCCGAAGATTTATAACCGACTCGATCACAGTTGAAGCATTTCTCGAAGAATTTCTTCTTATTGAAGCCTCCTCTAGGTCCCATCTTAGAAGATTTAAGATTCTTCTGTGTCAAGCTTTGATCGTACTCGACCACATTAACTTTCATAGTAGCTTGAGAGAACATCTTTCTCTCTGAACTCTTGTTATATTCCTGAATTCAAAATCAAATAATGAGTTCCTTCACGTTCATCTCCTTTCACTTATGCTACAAGTAGTTCTTGAAGTTCTTCTAGTCGAGAGGCAGCTTCTCAATGATGACTGCCACTTGGAAGGTTTCACTCAACATCATAACTTCCGAGTGAATCTCGTGCAAAATCACCTGAAACTTCTAGACTTGGCGGATCACCATCTTGGAGTCAACCATCTTGTCTAAGAATTGACCCACGATGAACTTCTTGGCCCCCGCCTCCTCACTCTTGTACTTCTTGTCCAAGGACCCTCATAGCTCCTTAGTTGTTCTTTTCGTGCTATACACAACATATAACGACCGACAAGACAGTTAAGGATGTAGTTTTGGTATAGAAACTCAGAATAGTTCATGCTTCTACTGCACTGATGATCTGGACATCAGTCACATCCTCAACCAGCTTGGGAGGTTCCTCGGTTAAGAACTAAGCTAGATTCATCGTGGTCAAGTAGAAGAGTATTTTTTGCTGCCGCCGCTTGAAGTTCAACTCAATGAACTTCTCTGGTCTTTCCCCATAATTGATTTAAACATTTCCAATCGGGACGGAGGGGGTTATCATGCGTTGAGTTTATGGCCCTCAATCGCTTCCATGGCTATCTCAATAGAAATGAATCTGTTTTAAGATTGTTGAATAATTTTTACCAGAGATATTATGGGAATGTACTAAATTGAAAATTATAATATTTCAATTCCGACTTATCTGTCAAGATGACCTGAGCTGATAATCTCAGATTGTTAAATAGGAAGGATGAGTTGCTTGGATGGTTGCTGAGTTGCCTGAAAGACTGGGTTGACTTGTATGATCAAGTCTGAGTCCCTGAGTCCGAGTCGCCGAATCCGAGTCGCTGATTTCGAGTCCTTGAGTGCTCCGAAAAAAAGAGTCGAGGTCTGCGTTCAATGCAGTTACCTTAAAACAGATTCGCCCACCTCCGACGGTGTTTTGAGATTGTCGTGAGTCGTCTATTTCCCAAGATACAATAACAAACCGTAAATCTCCACCAAACACTAGTGGTCGTGGGGAATTGAGATAGTACCTGAAGGCTATCACAGGTGGATCTGCCAAGCGAATGCATGAAAGAGAGAAAGACAGTGAGGGAACAAACATGGATGAAGATTATTTTTGCTTGCACACACCTGCTTAAGATCATGACCTCTTTTATAGCAGCCTTAAGCAACGTTAAATGGCTAGTTAATGACTATTTATTGACCATTTCGCCTAGGAGGTCACGGATACATAGTAACAGCAATTAATGCATCCATTATGCAATTAAGCAGGTAGCAAAAATGTATTCATGTGGTAAAATGTTAGGTTATTCTCTTGGATAAATTTTGCCTCGACCGGTCTGACATTCAACATGCGCAGGTCTTGCTCGCACACAAGTCAACTTGGTTCAGTGCAATCTGGGCCCTAAATTTACACCCCTTTACGCATCCACGCGTGAGAGAATCTCTCCCATGCATTTGTTTACAACATATATGCATGTGATTCAATATAAAACAACAATAAGGCCATGAAACTCCCAAAGTGGAACTAAAAAACTCATACAATTGAGTCTCCTTCATTCACCTCTTATTGTTTCCATTCAAATTTCCAACATGATATACTTGGAAATAGCCGTCCATGTTCTTATTTGATTTATTGGCTATGAAAATTAATTTCTCAATGATCCCTCACATGAATGGAAGTTATGCATGAATTTAAAATAACAAACAAGAGTTTCAGTAGAAGATTATTTTATCGAGAGAGATAGCTTGTGTTTTGAACCTTTCGTAAAGGAATATGATCGGATTTACTTAGCTCCCCAATAAATTATGTCTTGAATTGTTTCATCATTGGTGTAAACTAAGACAATCATACTCATATAATAGCTCCTTTAGGTTTTTATCATTCTCTGTCATGTCCATTTTGGTCATGGGCAATACTTGAGAATTCATAAGTACTTATAATTTTGAAACAAAACCCTAAACAACTCTCACTTCACACATATATAAGTGATCTCCTATCAAGAGTACCTTATCATATCTCATTATACTATTTGTGGTATAATATATGAATCATTAAGAGCTTTTGGTCACCCTATACCCATTTTGTTTCTATCCTAGGAGTCTCCAAGAATGAGTTGGAGTAATAATTATTTCTAGGTGCCTTGAATCTTGCAACTTAGTTGTCCTCTTTGAATAATGATCTTGGGATCTCCATTCAACATGATTGAGTTACAATTAATTCATATGTTGGATTTTCACCCATTCCTCTAGACATGCAGTATACCTATCGTTTGGTAGGCCTTTTTAATTAGTGGATCTGTAAGAATCTCCATGGAAATCTCATCACTAGAGATCTAGGAGTAAGTCAAGACATATCATTTCACATTAGCGCCCTTCTTGTAGCTTCTTGGTTATCATAGTGTATTATAATTGTTAGTACATATCGATGCATTTTTATATAATCAACCTTTTCGGTCCTAATTTGGGCATTTGTACCTTACCCAAATGTACATTTGTTGCCTTACCCCATATTTATTGGCTCTACAGGAAGGTTCATGACCTTTCTATGGCTCAGAGAATTTCATCTCTATCTCAGGGGGGTGTGGTTTACCAAGAGCACAACTTCCTTGACAAATTCTAGGATAATTCCAAATTTTCTAACATAACATTTATCATCTTCTTGATATGTGATTCTCACATTTCGTAATATCGTTGAATTAAGATGAGTAGGATAAGTTGATTGATGAATATTGCTTTACTTGGAGGGCATTCCTCAAACAATATTCTACATTCTCTTCCTCAATCACTATAGATGATTTTGCTTAGTTGAGTTTTTCCAACCACATTTCTAGTGTTTTTAAAAACTTCAAGGGCCTCAATCTCGCTTCTCAACAAGTCTCCATATCGAGACTAGAGAGGATTTTATCACATGTTGAGCATATAAACCAAAGTGAGTTCATTACCTATTGAGCGTGAGAGCCAAGATTGTACGATTGCCAATTTAACCCGCTGCCAAGGACATGTCCTTTGGTTATGATTGAAGCTGTGCAAGTAAAAAATCCTTTTGACTTCAGTATAACAAGAGTTAAACTTGATATGCTAGTTAATTGTGGCATATGTGACACAATCCTTCTAACTCATCCATTTTAACCTCCACACAAGTCTTGAGATGCATTGGAGGCATCTTTCGATTGTAACCCTATGAGATATATTTTCTTCAAGTAATACAGTGTCTTTTACTGCCATTGTAGGGCTTTAGAGAATTTTCTCTAATTTTACTACCACTTCAAGTAATACATTTTGACTTTTCTACTACTGACATTGTCTGGTTGTTAGCCCGACATCGCTCTCCAAGTGGGCAGCCTTGCTGGGTTCGATTGTGTATTAGGGGCTGTCAGAAGTTAGTGTCCGAAAGAGCCCACTCAGCCCAACTCCCTCATCGTTCCGAAGCCTCCATAACCGCTCGGGTAGAGGAAGTTGGGGCTTGATGAGCCTCCGTTGTTAAGGGTGTCGGTCGAATATACAGCCAATTATACCCGGGCTACATCAATACCCTTTTGGTATCGTTGTCAGACTCAATCTCGTCAACAACAATCCCTTTGGATATCAAAATACCCCTTTAGGAATCCCGAGCAAAGGATGCATTAATACCCTTTTGGTTGATTGACAATACAATGACCTATGACTTAAAATAGGAGCACTCCAAATTTGGAGTCATGGTGAACTTTCAAAGCCTTAGAATTCTTTAGAGAGTAGAGAAAAAAACTCAAGAAGATAAGAACTCAAGAAGAAGAAATGAGTGTTTTAAGTTAGAGGAAAGGAGATCAATTTATATGGTTCAAAGGGTATTTCAAGGGGTGAGTTATTAATTGATTTAATCAATAATCTTCTATTAATTTTGCAATTGTTCTCCTTTTAATTCGAAGTCGTTGCACATCAATTTAATTAATTAATTAATTGATGATTAATTTCTATGTGGTCACAGCATATTAACTGATTAATTAATCTCTTTGACGATCATTGAATGCATTAATAAATTAATTAAGCAACTTCAATCAATTATTATGGCACACATCAATTAATTTTTAAATTAATTATTTAATCTATCAATTATTTCTCAATGATTAATTTCTCTCAATTCCTTTTGCAACAAAATTGACTTTGATCAAGTTCTCAGCCCTTAATGGTTCCACATGAGTTAGCATTCACATATACTAGAGTTAGCATTCATGTATTCATGCCTATGAACCCAACTCATGTATGAGCTAACACTTTTGTGGCCCAACCATTGATTAATTTCTCATTTACTCAAGAAATTGTTAAGTGATTTGAATGGGTGCATTCACCCTTGCTGATTTGTTAGGAATATATTTTAGGTAGTTAGCAACCCTCTTGTTAGGTTAGATCAACATTTTGCAAGGGTATTTCAATAGCCCCTCTTCTCTTCATGGTTGCCCAAGCTATCTAGGTGAGTCTTTCAGGGTTCTATCTTTTTTGGGGTTGCAGAGGGAGTTCTGGGCAATGCCTTTTTAATTGGGTAGCTGCTGCAAGGGAAATTCAGCAGCTTTTTTTTTTTGTTCATTTGGTACACAATTCCTTTCTTCAATAGTGTTCAGGTTGTGCATTTGGTTTCTAGTTTAGATGGCATAGAAAATTTTAACTAGGTGATTGGTTGTTTGCAGCTCTATTTGAATAGACCCAGTGGCTTAGATTATCCAACATACATTGCTGCTATTTGATCATGAGGTAAGTTCTTCCTCTGATGTGATTTTGTTATAATTAATGTGTAGTCGTGTTTAGACTTAAAGATGCCTATGCCTGTTGATCTAAATTGTAAGTTGTTTAGGGGTGGATTGTGGGGGCAAACACATGTGAATTGGAGGCTCTTCCTTAGAGGTGGATGTTCTTGCTTGTTCCTCTCTAGACAATCATTGTGGGATTATCAACATAATTATTTTAAAACTTGTTTAGTTTTTAAAGGTTGAAATGGGGTGGAAACTAAGATTTGTAATGAGTGAAACTTAGGTAAATGATGGGTTGAGAATCTCCTTTATCTTGATCTTGATGTTTGTGTTATCATGGGGTTAAATATAAAGGGCAATCCGGTGCACGAAACTCTCGCCAATGCGAGATCTCAGGAAAGGTTCTATTATACGCAGCATTACCTTGCATTATAATAGATTGTTTTTATGACTCAAACCTATAACCACCAGATCACATGATAGTAACTTTACCATTGCACCAAAGTTTATCATGGGGTTAAATATGCGGGAAGAAAATTTGAAAGAGTATTTTGAAAAGGCTTACATGTTTCTCTTATCTTTCAGTTTGTTCCATTACATTACCTTTTGCATTGAATCTTTGATGAAGATGCATGTGTATATTATAAACGTGTTGAATGAAGTTTTCATACAAGGATTTCATAATGACCTAATTGAATTCAGTCAAACCAAAGAAAAAGATCACTGGAATTCCTCACTAATATTTTAAGGAAACTAGAAGCCAAATCTTTTTGATTGGAACTTAATGGCATGATACCAGAGCTTTGGCTATTCAATCACCCAAAATCAAAGGAAAGGATCACTGGAATTACTCGCTAATATTTTAAGGATCACTGGAATGAAACTGGAAGCCAAATCTTAAGCAGATTAGAACTTAACGTCATGATGCCAAAGATTTGGTTATTCAATCACCTAAAATCAAAGAAAAGGATCACTGGAATTACTCACTAATATTTTAAGGAAACTGGAAGCCAAATCTTAAACAGATTAGAACTTAATGGCATGATACCAAATCTTGGGTTATTCAATCACCCAAAATCAAAGAAAAGGATCGCTGGGATTACTCGCTAATATTTTAAGGAAACTGGAAGCCAAATCGTAAGCTGATTAGAACTTAATGGCATGATACCAGCACTTTGATTATTCAATACTGAAAACCAAGCTGTCTTTATTCAATCACAGCAAAGAAAGTAGTATTTCATCCTTTACTTGACATTTTTATGGAAATGACCATGGGGAAAAAAAGGTTCAAGAATCTGTACCATTTGCTCAGTGCTGTTCCTTGGAAATCGTATGAATCCCTGGCTAGTTGATTTCTCTGAAGTATTGCATCCTCTGGTATGAGTGTCACACAATTGAACATCAAGCACTGACTCCTTCACCTGAATTAGTCAAGAAAAATAAAAATCTTCATTCAATTTAAAGAAAATGTATAAATTGTAGATTATGTCTCATTGATAGATCTTAGTAGATGCAAACATTACATGTTTGGGCACTAAAGAATTCTGCAGGAACGAATACTCTCTGAAGTCTATTTGTGGACCAAATTCTGCTTCAGAAAGGTTGCTGCGCATGACATTGACCTGTAGAGAGGAACCCATACACTTGTCATAGAATGGAAATTAGCAAAGGGTAGTAAAGCCATCTAAGTAACTGTTTAGTCTTAATGGAAAAATATTAGGAATAAGGTACCAGGAATGTTATTTGCATACATAATGGGGCCTGCAAAAGCTTAATAACTATGTAGGATTTATATTTGTACTGTCCTCCCCAAATAGAGAATCACTCCTAACAACAAATAGTAAAACAACATAGTTTAACTCACTATTATATATGGTTAGAATAAATGGATCGTGTTTCACCATTTGGCTTGGTGAAATCCTGTGGGTATCAAGAAAATGAAATCATATAGTACTGGGTCAATGGAACGATCTAAATAAATCTAGGGACATAACATGCCATTATTTGGCAGTGGGGAGGTTGTTAGGAGGTACATTAGAAAGTACCATGTAATAATGAATCACAATCTCTAAGCAGTAAGAACAAGTGATCCCAACCTTAAAAATAACAAAAGAAATAAAAGTTACTGTGACAGGCATAATTGATGCAACCCCAATTTCAATCCTCAAATAACACTAGAGACAAAATTGATGAAGCATAGGAGATAGGGCATCTCATACAGAGAAGAAAGGAACTTCACATAGGAATTGGTCAAAGTAAAATTTTATTGACTAGAAGGAGATTAATATATAGAGACGAAATAATTAGACTACCATCAAATCAAAAGATACCAATAAAGCCATCCCAAATTTAAAAATATTAATCTTTTGGCACCTGAAATAAAACAAGTATCAAAATTATCTACAATTCAAATCAATTCTTTCTTTGCATGAACCAATGAATTCGTTAGACTAAAATCTATCCACAGTTTAATATATCCTTTTCTGTGCAGATCATCACCAGAAAAATTTACCATTCCGTAAGACCACTAAAACAATTACATTTAGTACTTGTATATCCTTCCTCTATGAACGATGAGAGTGACTAGCAGCCCCCGGGGCATAGCTGAGTTGGTTACGACGTAGCAGACTTGCAGAAAAGGACAAGGGTTCGAATCCTGGCGAAGCCAGCACAAAACGACCAATTGCAGTTTCTCGATTTACCTCCTCACAGATGGTCGTGGAGCTGATGAGGTGGCGGATTCCACCTTTTGCAAAAGATGAGAGTGACTAGCAAAATGATGAAACGAGAGCACAAAACATTGAAACCATGAAATGATGGCTAGGTGCTAGGATGGACATTAAAATGACACATCTGCAAAACTATGAAATGGCTCAGGGCATCCAATTTTTTATACCAATGATAACCATCATTTTGATACAAGATTTTAGCATGTATATTTGTATTTTTGATCTGTTCTTGTGTCTAATTTCATATTCATGCTACAGTTCGCGAGTTTGATTCATTTTTGGGTTTTAATGTAATTTATCTTTTATTTGTGGAATTATGGCTAATTATTTGAATGTGGTCTTTATAGGTGATCAAAGGGTCATGGACTTGTGTCAGATCGAACCAAATTGAATTCAAAGCTAGGCTTAAATGAGGAGAACCAATCTAGAGCAATCGGGACCATTCATCCAAGATCAAGAGCGATTTGAGTCATTCATCAAAGATCTGGTCCATCCAAATTAAGGGAGAGTAGATCACAACCATTGATCAAGATTTGAAGCCATGGATTAAGATCTGAACTGATCCCAGCCCTAGATCAGGATTTGAAGAGTCTTAGCCGCCCATTCAGATCTAGTTCATATGAGAATGCTACAATACCTTAAAATCCTGATTTTGATTAGGATATAAGGGCGCGCGCAGAACAAAGGAGGTCTTCTTCTTCTTCTCCCTCTTCACACCGTCGGACATCCACCACCGCAAGCCACAACGAGGTCAAGGGATTTTCCTTCCTCCAGTCATCTCCACTCCAACGAGGTAAAGGGAATTCCCTTCCTCTGGCGACCACTTTCTACCTCTATCCTCAATCCCAATGCCATCTCCACCACGAACCACCATTGGAATAGAGATGGGGATTTCCCTTTTCAACCAGTCATCCATCGACCATTTTCTTCAATATCAGCCGCGAAGAGCTGCACTTCTTGAACCTTTGGGGTTTCCCATCACCGAAAGGCAATCAAACATTCTTCATTCATCAACCACAGTTTTATCATCATCCGTCACCAACGGTCATCGTCACAGATTTGAGCCGAGGCGATCATCGGAATTACGAGGGAGATAGGGGTTTCCCATCACCTTCTAAATTCTACATTCCTGTATCACGCCATCCCAATCTCAGCTAGGCACCATCTCTGATTAGCTTCCTCTATTTCTCTTCTCAGCCAGTTAAAACCCTAGTTTGGTTTGTGAGCATAATTCTGATCTAGAGAATACTCCACAGGTTGTTTTGTAGTTTTCCTCCTACTTGATCTAATTGTGAAATGCATTGATTTCAATTCCCTCATGCATTAGAATTTGAATCTATTTGAATTTGATTCTGTGTCTTTTAGTTGCTTGGGAGTGTTGATTGCTTGTTAATTGATCATTTCTACTCTCCTATTGAAGTTATGTGTAAGTAGATTCGTGTTTGCTGAATAGGATTTGGGTTCTAGCTTTCCATGAGTTTTTATTTGTTGCAATAGGATTAATCTACTTGCAATTGAGTTGGCGATACAATAATCATGCATTCAAACTAGTTTAACTTCCTCAATATCTTTTCTAGATTGCATTGCAAAGGGTTTCACTATTTAGTTAGGTTAGAGGATGCTCGTAGATTAGATTAGATCAGATTGCATTGTTGTATACTCTACGAATTACTGTAATCCTAGTTTCGTTTGCTTTAAGTTCCATTAGTTGCATCATCCTTTTAGTTACTATTTTACTTTTGCATTTTGCATTTCAAAACTCAAACTCCAATTCTGAATAACTTGATCCTAAAATCAAACTTCACCGACTACCTTCCTTGAGAAGCAATCCGAATTACATTATACTACATTAGTATAGAGGGGTTTCGGTAATATTATTTGATACCATAGCGCAATATAAAATGGTTCACCTTCATCATCTATATAGGTAAAGGGGATTTCCCTTCCTCATCCACCCTCCATCAGCCACCACTGGAGCTCTATTTGATCCATCTCACAACGCAATCGCTCGATCCATCAACGCCACTCTTCCATCCATAGGAGCTCCATCGCATGTCTATCTAGGAGGCTCAAGGGGATTTCCCTTACTCCTGGGATTGTATCATCCAACAACCAATTGAAGTCCAGCTGCATCTTCCTCTCACATCTTCGACTTATCGCCACTGTTGCCGATGAGTTGATCCACCACTGCCGGAGTTCTGAAGGAGAAAAGGGGATTCCCTACTGTTCCAAAAGTTCGGATGCCATCTTCCTCTCATTAGAATCTTCATCAACTTCCATCCATCTAGAGTACTGTCGATCATCACTGCTGTCTTTTGTCCAATCCTTCACTATCGGCCAACTCCACTCGTCACCTTCCACCAACGCTGATCAATGCGAGGTCAAGCGAATTCCCTTCCTCCAGTGATCGTCCATCCTCCTTCCCTCCATCAACGCAATCCACCGAGGCATCTTCTTCCACCATCCACTGCCTATCGGAGCTTCAGCCACTGTCATTCATTGGGGTCAACGGGTTCTTCTTCCTCGTCCATCCAGTATCATCCACCATCAGAGAAGTGTAGGGGATTCCCTACTTCAACCGCGTGTCGCCACAAAAGCTCTGCCATCTCTTCATCTACATTTCAACGCCAACTATCATCGATTTCCAACACCTTCCACCAAAGCCGATCAAGGAACTAGGGATTCCCAACCTTGCTAGAACCTTAATTCCATCTCTTCACTGCTCAGATCAACCGCAATTCAAACTTCTCATTAGTACCATCTTTGATCAGTTCAGCTGAACCTTCTTCTTCACATCACTGTAGACTGACTAATACAAGCTTAGGGGATTCCCTAGCTTGACTGTGAGCTGAAATTTTGTTGTTAATTCCTCTCTTTAACATTGTTTAGTTTAATTTTCAATTAGTTTAAGCTTGGATGTTCATGTTGATGCATAGATTTTGCGCTCAATTTGGAGTTGATCAGTTCATATGTCAGCTTGTTTCTATGTTATTATCCATGTTTGATTGTTTACTTTCTTGTTTCCTTTAGTTCAGTAGATTAGATTAGGTAATATTATTGCTCTTTGATTTATTAATTGTTTTGTGTCTCTTTAGTTCATTGCAATCGTAGTTTAGGTTAGATTATGTTGTCTTCTGTTATTTTTCTTTAGTATTTACAGTTTAAAACCCAATCCCAAAACCATTAACAAATAAACTCGATCCTAAGATTTATCGCTTGTTGACTCCATTCCTTGTGAGAGACGATCCGAGTTATCCCTATATTGTTAGTGTATAGGGGTTTTGGTAATATTGTTTGAACTCATAGCACGACAAATACATGTTTATCAACCAATTAGCAAGCAAACTGATGGTAGAATGACTCCAACTTTGGCTTGAGTGGAACAACAGAACTACTTCTTTGTGAAACAACAATGTAAAGCAATCGAATAGAATTTTCCATAGGTAAGTGTTATCCCTCCTCTTCTCCCCTTTCTTTCTCTTCCTTATCTTCTTCATCTTCTCCCCTTCCTTCTCCATAGTGCCTTCGGCACAACATGTCCAAACACCCTGATATAGTATGCCATTATCGCTAGTTGAGAACGATACCTAACTCAAAACAAGATTTTAAACCTTGGATAGATGTAAATATTTTTTCCCATTTTTTTAGTGGAAAGCAAGGTTTAAAATCTCAACTCGTGCTAAGATTTCAGTCTCATACCGGAACGATACGGTTTCAATACTATATCGTGTCATCCCGATATGGTTTCGATACTTTTTTATTTATATATATATAGTAATTATTAAATAAATATATTTATTATGTATAATTTAAAAATAAATAAGAGATTTAGTCTAATAATGTAGAAGGATACATATAGTTGACCCCACTTAGTGGATGATAGTTTATTAAGTCAAATGACATGGCATGACATATGCAGTGGTCGATCTTTGTTCTAGTCAACTGGAGCATGATAGTCGACTTGAATGTAGATTTTGAGTGAATAAAATATTTTGATTCCAAATGAAATCGATTAGTACAGTTGATTAGATAGTTGATTGGTTAAAGGGTCATTAATTTTCTAGTTGACTTATGATATATTTTTTAATTTTTTAAATAATTAAAAATTTTAGAATTATTTACAAAATTTTAAAATTATTTCAAATATTTTAAATATTTTAGAAATTTTAATTTATTTTTTATATATGAAAATAATTTTAAGGTTTGATTTTGAATAAATTAATCATACAAAATTAAAATTTTTAATTAAAATATTTTTATTTCCTTTACCTCCAATTTGCTAGCAGAATCAACCTTTTGATATTCATCGATTTTAGCTACTACATAGAGTTGCTCACATATCTCAACCTACTCTCTCTCTCTCTCTCTCTCTCTCTCTCTCTCTCTCTCTATATATATATATATATATATATATATATATATATAACATATAAAAATTTATTGAATTTCTTGGTCATCCTAAGTTAGTAACTATTGGTATGACTCTTGATTCCCCTACCACCAAGTGAAGTACTTTTTTGTGAGTGGGAAATTACACCCCTGAAGCATGACATTTTCGCTTTTATGCACTTCATAGCTTTAAGTCCAATTATCTACTAACTTCACACATCCATCATTCCCTAATTGTCGTTTGACACTAATTACCAAAATCTGACAAGACCAAATTCCACCAATTGGGATAGTCTAACAATAAGACTACAACAACAACAACAACAACAACAACCAAGTCTAACAATACGCCATTGAGCTCTACTTATTATATCACATTTATATTTAAATAAATTTTATCTTGTTTTATTGTTGCTAACCAAACCTCGCCCTCGTTTGATATGCGTATTTGTCATAGTTTCACACCGGATCGGTCGTCTAAGTACATGTCCGTACCACCTTAAACAAGTTTTTCCTCAATAGATGCAACTCCAACTTTCTCTCTAATGCTCTCATTTCTTATTCTGTCCATCTTCGTATGGACTACTAACATAAAAATGATTGGATTAGGATCATATCTAACAATATTAATAACTAGTGAGTAGGCTAGTTTAGAATTTCTAAGAAACCAATCAACTACTTCTGCAGTAAAAGGTGGAATCCATCATCCCAACAACCCCACACGATCGGTCCCACAATCATCTATGAGGAGATAAATCTGGAAGCTGTAGTTGGTCACTACGGGAGAGGGCATTGCCTCGACTTCGCCGAGATTCGACCCTTGCCCACTGCAGCAAGTCTGCCCCGCAGTAACCAACTCAACTATGCCCCAAAGGCCAATCAACCACTTCCAACACAAGACTAATGCCTGGAAACTCATCTCTTGTAATTAAAGCCCCATGGTTATACTACATGAACTAATTGCTAACTCTGAGGGTGTTTAATCCATGATTTTAAATGTCGATCCATGCCAATCGACAAGGGTAGAATTACCATTCAGCTTGTCGATCGGCACGACACTGTCGATCGACATGGTCATACAACATGAACTAATTTCTTTTCTATTTTTTAAATTTCCTTTCTTTTTTTTTCATTTTTCCTTATTTTTGTATTGTTTTTATTTTTAATTTTTCCCATCGAAAATTATTTTCTTCTATTAATTTTTTTTGCATTCACCAATAAGAGAAATGATTTTTTCCCATTCATCTAAGGTTATCTTTTTTCCTTCATGCTTCCACAAGGTAAATTGTAAAAAAAACCATTTTAAAGATGAAGAAGATAGATTATTTGAAAAAGATAAAAAAAGTAATGATTTTATAATATAATTTCTAATCTTATAAAATATGCTATTATTAATAAATTATATTATTTTATATATTAATTTAATTAATTTTGAATTAATCATAATAAATCCAAACTTGATCCAATTAAACCTACTTGATCGTGTTATGTTTACTTGATAAACTTCAATTAACCCTAAATCAATTTTTACTCAATAAGGATTAAATATTTCATAAAATAATAAACATCTATAATAATCAAATATTAATAAAAAAATTTATTAATATATTTTATATTTAAAAAGTATCAAAACTATTTCAGTACAACACGATATAGTACCAAAACTGTATCATTTTGATTATAAATTGAAATTTGGCACAATTTAAAATTTTAAACCTTGGTTTAAACATAGTAAGAAAGTAGAATAAATAATAACCTCGAACAATTAGCAAATTTAACAATTAAAACATAATGAGAGAAAATGTCCTTCCATGAATGAACAATGTTATACAACTGAGAGAATTTGCATCTAGATATTTATTTTTATGAACATATAAATGGCATAGTGATCATAATACCTGAAACAAGTGGTCCATAGGGCAACGAAAAGGTTGCCTGGTCAATGTCCCTACAACAATGCCAGGGTGTCCAAACCATATTCTGTCAAACCTACACCATAAAGGAGGCATTACCTAAACATAGACAAGGAGCACAAGTCAGATTCATCTATAAAATTAAGATAATTCAATTGTTATAACAATATATATTAAAATTAATATTAATATAACATAAAAATATTATTTGTTAAGCGAAAATCTCCTTCAACAACTCCAGTTCTCCTCTACCCATTTATGAATAATATTATGCAAATTCATAAAGAAACCTTGTATTCTTACAATATTACAAATAAGTCCACACCCCTCTCAAGCTGAGGCGAACTCCAGCTTGTTATAAAGATACCCAATTTTAGGGCATCGCATAAACTTAGCTAATTGACCTATCAACTTGGAATAAGAAAAAAGATGAAATGAACTTCTTAAATTGCACCTTCTTTGAAAGAATGTGATAATTTAACTATTTGTTTTATCCTCCCATTAAAGGCTAGATTAGAGGTATAATGTGCATAACAACCTTATAATCACAATGGTTCAGTAAGACGAAGACCTAACTCAATTATAATTGTTTAAACCAAACAAGTACACGTATGGTAAGGGTCATAGCGTTGCATTTTACATATCTAGCCACTACAACTTACTTTTTTCCAAGATTTAGATTCTCTTCTAGAAGAAGCCAATAATGATATGTAGAGCGTCAATCATGGAGTGAAACATCCCAATCTACAATAATGTACCTTGTTATTTAAAGGCATACTTAATTATGACATAAAAGACCATTGCCTACCGCGGCCTTAAGATACTAAAAAATCCTCAGTAGGCTCCCAATGACCTTGACATGATAAGTTAAGAAATTAGCAAACTAAACTCCAAGCAAGAAAATGTTTTGATAATAACTCCTCTATCTTGATATTACTCTTGACACTTGGATGTAGTTTCAATAGGTTTAGCACCTAACAAATAAGTTTCTTGAAGGATATTAAGTATATATTTTCTCAATATATAAATTCTTGTGGCTAAAAAATTTTAACACCTAGAAATCGATAATCATCTAATATTTTTAGATTGTAAGTGTTGATAGAATAGAGTTTCAATGTTGTGATTCTCATACCATCATTACTTGTAGTAATAATGTCATCTATATAAAAATAAGGAAATTTCACTTCCTAGATTGAGATAATGTGAAGTATTAAATGATCTAGAACACTTATAATACCTAATTGAATATGTCAAAATAAAAGAATGTAGACTTGAGTTTACAAAATTATACTCTAGGAGACTATTTGAGCCCATTTAATGCTACAATAATTTTGAAGTGATTTTGACCTAGTTAAAATGAGTTTGAGCAATTTTAACCAAGTTGGTAAAAAGTATTTTGACATAAAAGTGTTTCATGTGTAGTAATTTTGACCAAGTTGAACTAAGAAAATATTAAGCTAATTTACTTTAACACGTTATAGCGACAGTAGTGTAATAAGTACAACAACATTTGAATAAGCTATGAGAAATATACTAGTACACTATTTTAACCTTTTCTGAAAAAGGAGCGTTCTTTGACGAAAATAATAATGCATGGCATCCTTTTGAATTTGCGTAATGATATTAAACCAAATTAAAAAATCAATCTATTATGACTTATTAGATGATTATAATTCAATTAAAAATGCTATAAATTTATGATTTATTGGTAAATTTAAAATATTAATTAGATTATTATGAAGTTGATGTCCTTATTATATTAAAGTGCTAATTTAAAGATATCAAAACTAATATTAAGCTATTAAAACCTAAATATAATTTTTTAAAATTTTGCATGAGGCATATCCCGCTCTTGCTTTTTCTTGAACTCAGACACCCACATCTTCTTTGTTGCCACAACTCAAAAGTCAAAACCTCGTTGCTTTCCTACATGCTTCCTCATCAGATCAAAGCTAATCCCTTGTCATAATACTGTTGTGACACCACCAAAGTTCATTACTTCCCAAAGAACTTTTGGTAATCAAGTCTTCTTTAGTCTTTCTGTTCTTGTTTAATGTGCGTATTTTTCATAATTTTATATAGCCTAAGTGAAACATTTATTAGTCATTTAAGTACATGTTTGTATCATCTTAAATGCATCTCTCGGAGTTTTCCCTCAATAGGCACAACCCTCAACTTTCTCTCTAATGTTCGCATTTCTTATCCTATCCATCCTCTTATATCCGCACATCTACCTTAACATATTTATCTCTACAACTCTTAGCTTCTACTCATGTGCTTGAATTATAGTTCAACATTCAACTCCATATGACATAGCAGGTTTAACCGCCATTTTATAAAACTTCCCTTTAAGTTTTAGAGGTACTTTACAATCATAAAGAACACATGACACTCCCCTCTATTCAATTATCCTACTTGTATTCTATGTAATACATTTCTCTCAACCTCTCCATTCTTTTATGGAAAGGATCCTAAATAAAAGATCTAAGTTATAGGTAACTTGTCATCTCCTATTGTAACGCCTCACTACATCTAATATTGTTAAACTTAAATTCTATATATTCTATCTTTACTAAAACTAACATCTTTCACTTTCAGTATTTTCCACTGAAATTCGAGCTTGATATTTACTCCTTCACATGTCTTATCTACCAAAAAAACTATCATTTGCAAACAACATACACTATGGTAACGTATCTTGGATGTGTTTAGTAAGTTCATCCATAATTAGAATAAAAAAATAAAAATTTAGAGTTGATCCTTGATGTAACTCTATTTTTATAGGAAATGTTTTGATTAATCCACCTAGAGTCTTCACTCTTATCGTTACATCCTCATATATATCCTTAATTATTTCAATATATGATACACTAACATCTTTATTTTCTAAAATTCTCCATATAATTTCTATTGATACTCTGTCATAAGTTCTTTCTAGGTCAACAAATATCAAGTGTAAGTCTTGCTTTTTTTCCTAATACCTTTCAATTAGTTGTCTGAGGCGATGTATAACTTCTATTGTCAACCTTTTAAGTATGAATTCAAATCGATTTTCAATCACTATGATCTCCTTCGTTAGTTTTTTTTATTACTCTTTTCTAAAATTTTATGACATGACTCATTAGCTGAGGTCCCTATAATTCACATAATTATGCACATCTCCTTCAATTTTTACACATGGGGACTAAAGTAGTTATCCTCTACTAATCAAATATGATCCAAGAAATTATAAGTTTTAGATCTAATTTAGATGTGATCCAATGAGCAACAAAATTAAGAGCATATCAAGCACAACCAACTAATCAAGATTCAAACCTCCTGACAATTTCAATACCCTACTAAGTGTTGCATGATCCTAATATATTTTCCACCTTTATTTTTATATAATACTTTTGCTTATTTAGTTAGTAATTTAAATTTTCTATATTTAATTAATTGTTCTCATAAATTTCTTCATACCATCATATATTATTCATCAAACAAATACAAAAATACCATTATATAGGCTTTTCTTATTTAAATTTATCATTATAAAAAAAAATATCATCATTCGATATTTATTTATTTAGTTTAATCGTCATTACATATGCATATATAATATCTATATACTATTACACACATAATTCAATTCCTTTATTGACACCTTTATTTATCATTATCATTTATCATATTTTAAGCATTGTGCTTGGTTTATCCCATGGTCAAAATGTTTAATTTAGCATGAAGATAGAAAAACACATAGATCAATGGATAATAGGGACTAAATAAATACACTAGTCAAAACAGAAAGAAAATTTAAGTTATATTTCTCAAAATAATAACAATACCAGCCTAGACACATTAGGAGAGGCTCTAAACATAATAATAAATTTTAGTACATTTCTTAATTGTTAATTCAAACACAAGATTATTTTAACTATCATGACACAATCCTTGTAGAATTGAGATCTTATTCTCATTTTATAAATTGACATCATGACGTATTCTTTATAATAAAACATAAGAGACTTTCTAATAAAAATCTTAATTATCCCTTAACAGACTTTTCTAAGAAACTATACAACCTTTTATGAAACTAGCTACGCTAACATATCCCATAATTTACGAAATCATGATCCCATGATTTATGAAATATTTTCAGCCTAAATTTTAGCGATATACATGGTTGGAAAATCATGTTTTCCTACACTCCTCTCAAGCTCCACTTAAGATGATGAATAAATGTTTTCCAACTTTGATATAATACTTTGAAACACTAACTACTTAGTCCCTTTAGTAAATATATTTGCAAGTTGTCAAGATACGTAAAGTTGTCAAGATACGTAAGGGGTGCAAATTAACTCACTCGTCAATTTCTCTTTAACGAAGTATCTGTCAATTTCAATGTGCTTCGTTCAATAATGGTATACCGAATTATGAGTTATACTAATCAAAGACTTACTATCACAATAAAGTTGCATTGGACCATCCTATTTATCTTTAAGTCTTCTATGATGATTAGTAACTAGAGTAGTTCACACACACCTTGAACCATTACTCAAATTCTACCTCTATACTAGATTGCGCTACCACATGTTGTTTCTTAATTACTTTGCGTCATGAGGTTACCATTAAGAAAGATAATATCAGGTGGTTGACCTCTTGTCAACCATTAACCCAACACAATCAGCATCTATATATGACTCTAACACCAAACCTCCATTTCTTTTAAAATAGAATAGTTTTTTAGTGTTTCTTTAAGGTATTGTAATACTTGGTGTGAGCTATTTGCAGATGTTCTTTTGGGTTATACATGAATTGACTAATCACATGTCCTACGTATGTATGGTCATGTATGAGACAGACAAATATGTTTTCTATCAAACAATTCATTTCCTTATCTATTGTAGCATCTTCCTCTCTCATTCTAAGTCTGAGATTTAAAGGCATAGCTGAGTTGGTTACGACGTAGCAGAGTTGCAGAAGAGATTTACATTTATTGGAGTACTTGTTGGATTACATGCTATCTTGTAAGGAAATGTATAACATATTTCTATTGGGAGATGTGAGTCACCTCAATCCTAATGAAGTATTTCAATCTTCTGAATACTTTGATTTCAAACCCCGTCAAACATTGACTTAGCAGTTGCGTCTCCTTATCATCATTTCCTATCACTATTATATCATTAACATACACAAAGAGTGTTGTTACTCTACTGGAGAAGAGTTTTTAATGATGTATGATCCCTTTGGCTTTGCCTATACCTCTGGATAATCATAACTCTCTCAAATCTACTAAACCATGTCCATGGTGATTGCTTAACTCCATAGTATATGCATCCAAATTATTTCTATATTCTAGTGGGATCTCAATATAAACTTCTTTCTCTAGTTCTTTGTGCAAAATAATTGGCATCAAATTTGTAACTTCCAACTATACTTTTAGCAGCATACATTTTTGCAACTAGAGCAAAGGTGTCTAGGTATCTCATAGGTTTGAGTGTAGCCCTTGGCTACCAGCCTTTCCTTACACCTCTTTATTGATCCATGTATTGTATACTTCCTTATGTAGACTCATTACACCTCACAGGTTTCTTTTCTGCTGCAACTTTACCGATTCCCACATCTTGAGTTTCTTTAATGCCTTTAGTTTTTCATTCATGGCTTGTTTCCATCCTCCATTTAAATTGATGATTCTTTGACGCAGATGTAGATGTTAAATTAAGCTCATCATTAACCATGTCCTTCATATCTGCAGTATCCACAAGCATTATCTCTATCTAAATGCTTACTCAAGCTTTATGTTTCAATGTGATTTTTTATAATAGTTGAGTATTTCAGAACAAGGATTCAGGGAAAATGATTGAACATGTTAAAAAAGGAGATGAGCTCTATTATGTTCAAATGTTGAGAACTTTATTCATGTGATAATAATAAAATTTGAATTCACCACACCAACTTGGATATCCATCATTTAGAACCATTACAATTTTATTTCCATATTTATTCTAAAGTATATATGTTGAGAGTATCCATTGTGAAGTGTGTGAATTTGCTAAACACAAACATGTTTTTTTCCATTAAGCAATAAAAGAAGTTATTTTTCTTTTTATCTCATTCACACCGTGATATTTGAGGTCCGTCTACTCATGGTTTAAAATCTCATACCGTATCAAACAGCACGGGAAAAATATTTCATTCCACCCGCCAACTAACACGATGCTGACACCAACACTACATGATAGGCAGTCATAGCGGAGGTGTTGCGCAAGCCCCGCGGTTGCGCGGAGGCTCGTGCGAGCCGTGTCTATGGCTCGTGCAATGCTGAGTTTTTTTTTAAAAAAAAATCTACAATTTTTTTTATTTTTTAAACTTAATTCTTTCCCCTCTTAATTCTTTCTCCTTCTTCCCCATATTTTATTTTTTATATAAAATTTTATTTTTGTAATTTTTTCTTATTTATTTTCTCCTTAAATATATAGGAACAAATTTTCTCGCACTTAATAAAATAAATTAAATATGAATTTAATTTAATCCTACTTGTTCCTAATTATTGAAGTACCAAAATCATATCAGTCATAAAATCAAAACTCTGATACGACTCGAAATTTTAAAACATGCTTCTACTTTTAATATTTTAGGGAAGAATAGTGATATTTGAGGTCCTTCTACTACTAATATTTCTAGTAGAGCTGTCAAACGAGCCAACCCATAGCGGGGCGGGATAACCCACTAAAAACTCATCATATAGCGGGGTAGGACAGGCCGACCCACCAACTTGGTGGGTTGAGAAATCTCCAATCCAATCCAACCAAAAGCGGGTTGCGGGTTAGGCGGATCAACCCACGGGCCTATCAAAAAATAAAAAATATTAAAAATATTAAAAATATTAAAAATTTTAAGTTTGGATTATAGTTTAAATTGAATTTAGAATAAAGCCCATTAATTCGTTGAATTTTCTACTTTAATTTTAAATTTTAAAATAAATTAATAAACTTTCTCAACCCGCAGACCAACCCAAGCCCGTCACAGGCCAACCCATGCGTCGCGGGCCTAAGCAAGTCAACCCATCTAAACCCATCTTAAAATGGGTTGATAAAATTTCAACCTAACCCGCCTAAATTGTTTGGCAGGGCGGGCCAACCCGGTGGGCCCAACCCAAATTGATGGCTATACCACTAGTTGATTTCTTGGTCCGATGAATTATACTTACCTATCTGTCTCCTTTTAAGACGGCTTTGGCTATTGCAAGTATGGTCAGAGTAAGTACTGCTCTCCATCTGGACATTGTGCTACATTCTTAGCACGCATTTATATTCATAACAATAGTTTCTAGCAAGTAAAACAGATAATGACATGTTATCTTTAGTGAAGTAAACAATCTCCATCTCCTTGTTTTATTTGAAAATATAAATAAATGCACATTTTCTTTCTTGTATTTCTTAGAGTTTATAGTTTTCTTTTATACTGTAGGAATTTGGCAACCTTGAGTCTCTAATGCATGCAAGACTTCACTATTTTTTTACCACAATATTTCTACTTCTCACTTACTATTTATCACTTGTATCTTCGTTCTTCAGATATTGAGCTGCAGGCTAAAGTTATTTCTTATAAAATATTATATAGAGTATAATTCATTGAATGGCTAGCCAGTTTCCTTGTGGTTTCTAGGCTTTCATCTCTGTATTGCAATTAACATGGGGATGTAGCATTGCTTCAAAACAAGTGAACTTGAGTATTGAGTTCATTAGCTATGTATAGTTCTGTAAATTCCACTGCTTGTAAAAATTTTTATTGTAATGCAGAACAAATGAAGGCATCATCCCAACCAGGTGTCTCCCTTCCAATATGCTATGTTGATGGTCAGCACATCTACACAAGTTAATGAAATAAATAATGTTTTATTTCATATTGGGTGGTGTTTGTGCTTTGAGCAAAATTTCGGACTTTATTTTTGATTGAGTTGCCTACTTAGCTTTATACAACAAACTTTTGATAATTTCATTCCCATTCGTTTCTTAATTGCATTGTCCTTAACTAGAATTTTTTCACTTTCTTGTTTTATGCATCTATCATTGCCTAAGTCAAATTTCCAACATCTAGCTTTTTCAATGCAATAAATATCTTTCTCCCAATTTTTTAGTTCCTAGATTATCATAGAACTTATCATTTCTATATTTTTTTATACATTATCACGCTAATAATTTGTTTTGCCGTAATTTTAGCTATGTGATATTATATCGTTTAGACCCATATGAGGTATTATGTCATTTATTATGTTGGAGTCTTATGTAAATATAATATAAAATGAAGGTAACCACCCTCCTTTAATTGTTATAGTACACTTTGATCTCTCTCAATTATTCTCATTAATTTCTTTTGATTTAATCAAGCACTTGGTTGAGTTTGATACGAGAGAAAGTCTACTGCTACAAATAAACATCAGGTCCATTGGTAGCATCAGTATGCCTAATTGACACAACATTGATTTGCTTCATTGGTTGTGTAACTCAAAATTATTTTCTTTGATCTACTCTGTCTTTCCATGTTTGTATGATAGGAATTAGGCAAGAAGCTGCTTTATTTGCATGTTTTGGCGATTATCAAAAGAATTTCTCCCTGAATATATTCTTCTTTATGTTTTGAATATTTTGTATCTTTTATGACTAAACTAGTATCAGCTGTTAGATCATCATTAAATTATCTTGAATGTTAAACTCAGACATGATAAAAGAGATTATTATTATTATTTATGTTTTGAATAATTTTTTATCGTGTTTATTAATAATACAACAAATAGAAAGCTTAATTACATCTAAATAAATCCTCTTTAAATTTGTAAAAATGAAACAAAATTAAGTTTGAATAATATTTTAATTTTAAACTCCACTTAATTTGACTTATTTTATTAAATAAACATGAACAATGTACATATATTGAATATAATATACAATATAAAGAAGATAAATAAATAAAAGTCTTAATTCTTAAAATAAATAAATAAATTTGTAATATAAAACTAGCTAACTAATTAAATAAATTTTAAAATATAAAATTTTAAAAATTAAACAAACTTAATTGAAAGCTTAATCACATCTAAACAAATTAAATTTAAATTTATAAAAAATTAAAATTAAGTTTGAACAACATTTTAAATGATTTAGTTCATTTAAACTTAACTTATCAAATAAATTTAAACATAATAAATTTATTCAGATCGACTCATTTATGGCCCGAATTACATTTTTCATTTCACTCCTTTTCTTATTTTTTTTCATATAGCAGATATTTAATTTCAAGGTCAACCATTCATAGCGAAATGAGATATATATGAAAAGTGTAGGGGTATTATGATTTTTGTCTAATATAGTAAAGGTGAAGTGATAATTTACATAAATTTTGGGAGCCAATGTCAAAGATATTAAAGGTGAAGGGATTTTAAGCCGCATAGGGCACGAACAAGGTCATGCACTCCAATTGAAATAACAAAATAGTTTATCATTCATTGATGATTGTACTCATGTTACTTGAATTTTTTTACTCAAACATAAATTGGATGTTAGTAATATCCTCCCATTTTTTTGTTCCATGAATAAAAAACAATATAGAGTCAAAATGAAAAGGTTTAGAACAAATTTTGAAAGATTTAGAACAGATAATGCTAGGGATTATTTCAATCTACCCTTAACTCTTTATTTTCAAAAAGAAGGGATGGTACATGAGTCATCTTGTGTCAATATACCACAAAAAAATAGAATCACAAAAAGAAAAAATGGTCATTTGTGCATAGTCAAAATAGAAGGAAGCTAAACCCAAGGGCATTAAAATGTGTTCGTTATTTTTCAACTCAGAAAGGGTACAAGCATTATCATTGTCTATCAAAGAAATTCTATGTGTATCATGCTGATACTCTTGTTATCTATGTCATTTACCCTGTTGATACTAGTATTATTCGTTGCTTGATACATGTTAATTGATTCTGATTGATTTATCCACTGTTAGAACAGTATTACTGTTGTATCATTGACCTATGTTGACTTCTCATGATTCCTGTTGAGCATGCTAATTAATTGTAGCTATTACATGTTGGGATGATCATCATTACATCCACATGCTAGTTATAGGTGTTGATGACAGCATTATTGGCTGTTCTTGTTGGCTCTTGCCCGGCACCGTGTTGTGGTGAGATACAGGGGTAAGAGCATATGTTGCACTATAGTTGGGTGCGACCAGGACTGGCTATATTGCCCTCCTGCTATACTGCCCACTCCCCACTAGATTGGTGGTGGTTAGTTGTTAGAGCCTGTGCAGTATGTCCTGTTGTGCGCCCCAGTTCACTGTCCTGGGGGGTGATTGGGGATGGCGAGTGCAGACAGTGACTTGCATTTGATTGCGATGGTTGTTGCATGTTTACATACATTCGTTGGTAGGTTATTACATAGTTTACTTTACTTATATGGATGTGGCTGTTGCACTTGTTTGCTATGATTGTTGCACTACGTGACATTACATACATGATTACATTTATATGATTCTTATGACCATGATTCATATTATCTACTGATTCCTGTTATTTGTTGATTATCATTTATCTTGTCTATACATATTCATTCTGGACTGTACACTTTTGTTATTCCTGCTGATCTATTTGTACATGCACTTCTATTCTGTATCCACTGAGTATCTAATGCTCACTACCCAGCCCTGGGATTGTCTTGTTTTCTCCCCAGGTAGCAAATAGGTGGATAGTACTAGGAGTTTGGAGATCTGGCCGACTGTATTCATCTCACATCAGAGGATATTTGTATGTGTTGGTTTGTTCGGATTTTTGTTGCATTCGATATGGTTGTAGTTGTGGACTTATAAACTTGTTGTGAGTATCGGATTTTCTGGATTTACATTCGTGGTTGTATGCTTTCATTTAGAGATGTCGTATTTTGTCTATTTTGGTTATATGCATGTGATAGTAGTAGTTGTGGCCGTGTGGACCTTATATGTTATATGTTATGTATCTGTGTGGTGTGTTAAAGGACATGTAGTCCTTATTTCAGCCATGTGACCTGTATATCTCAGTATGTATTCAGGGAATATCATTGTTACAGGAAAGATGCTATCGAAATTTTTCGGACGGCCTCCCGAGACGTGACAATACCAAATGACCTATTGGCATATCATTACAACTTCTACTGATACTTGATAAGCAAGAAACACCTCAACGCTGTAAAGCAATGAGATATGATCGACTATAGTAAATGAAAACACTTTTAATTTTATGGTAATCAGTTATCAGGTTAATAAAACCAGAAAAAACATATATGTGTGTGTGTGTATATATGTGTGTGTGTGTGTGTGAAAAGCGAATTTATACATGTCAAATTAAACTACAGACATAAAAAGGTGTTAGAAAACCATATTGCATTGTGTATAATGATTATATGTAAAAGTTTTAGGTACAAGTTCATTTCTTTTATGGGCATGAAACCTCACCAGTGTTCTCTTCAATAAAGAGGCAACAGCAAGTGCAGTCCTTATCAGCTTCATCTGAAATAATAAAGAAGAATATTTATTGGCCTATTTGATCACTTTGAGACATCAAATAGGCAAGATCCTCATAAATTTAGAGTTAAAATTCTACCTGGTAATTCATGAGAGAGAAGTGAGAATGTAGAGTATGTGGGCCATCAAACAATAGATTTCTTGGAATGCCTGGGTTAAATGATAAGAAACCTCCTACAAAACCCAAAACCAAGAAAGTCAAAGGATAATGATTGTTGAATTGATATATAGATTTTACAACATACAAGGTAGAATGGTGAAATTGCAAGTAATTACTTACCGCTAAGGTTTAAAATATCGAGTCGTGCCAAAGTTTCAATTCCGGATCGAAACAATATAGTTTCGGTACCATATCGTGTTGTGCCGGTATAGTTTTGGTATTTTTAAAATATAAAATATATTAACTAAAAATAAAAAATTTAATCTAAGTATTTAAAAATAAAAAATAAAAAATAATAGGATAATTTGATGAGACTTTAATTGAGTCTATTTAAATTATCCCAACTATAGCTAGGAGTTGATTAAAATTATTAACATACGTGATTATTAAAACCTAAGTTTTAAAAAAAAATCCGAATTCCATGCGATCGTGAACGATCGACCAGGGCCCGCACGACGCCTTCAAAGGACTTGCGCGACACCTCCAGACAGTATCCCGGCCGAAATGCTAATGCCAGTGTCAATTCGCTAGCGGAATGAAAAATTTCACTGGTATCGAGCAAAACAGCTCAAGATTTCAGGTAGCACAATCAAAAAATTTTGCTATAAAGCTTCATATGTCATTGTGTCAATCATGTTAATGAGTATAGTGTCATGCTGACGCTCAACACCCCTTTGCATACTACAACATATTGGTTAAAGATAAATTGAAATAATATTATTTTTTTATAGTTTGTGTTCATACAACATAATATCAAAACTATATCATTCTAGATAAAATCACAATCTAAGTAGATAGTTGTCCTATTTTCTTCTTTTCCTTTTTCATTTTCTTATTCCACTTTCAATTCACCACTAACACCGTACATTAGAACGTTAGCATGATACCAAAATGTATAATTCTAGTTAATGATTAAAACTTCAACATGGCTTAAGATTTAAAAGCCATGAAATGAAAAAGTAAAATATAGTTTCAGTGCCACTCAATATAAGTCGCTAAGGCTTGAAATGCATCGTTATAACAATGAACTGATATAGATATATATACTTTATATAGGTAAGTAATATCACTTGTGACAATACAATTTTAGGAGTATTGAATGGAATGTGACCCATATCTAGTATCTGATATCAACCGATGTAATCAATCGAGATAGAAGAATCATGTCCATGACTTATCTTTTAATTTCGATTATTAGTCGCACAAAAGTTATACAGAGAAGATGAAAAACGATAATAGCAAAGAGCAGTGACACT
>NW_027433259.1:0-1738 GCF_044706935.1 Curcuma longa
TCTAGTATAAGTGGGAGATTGTTGGGATGTATACCAGAATCCTAGCTGTGTAAATAAACATTCTGAAATAAGAATCACATTTGGTCAATATTTTGCAGTGTCCATTTAATCTATACTGTAGATTAACATGGTGTGCGGAGTCACACACAGAAGACCATGTTATCAGTCCCTTATAGATTATAAACAGTGTTCACAACCAAGATGGATTGGACAAACCATCGGAGTGGTTGTAGTGTAATTTGGTCTTAGTCTGTCTTGACTATAGAATTACACTAGTACACTTAGTGTGTATTGAGCAGGACCATCTGAGGATTGTTCGATTTATACTGACTATATAATCGAACTAAACCTCTGTTACTATAGATGTACATGCTCTTAATCCCGATATAATAACAAACACGTGTGCTTAATATGTACTTCTTTAATTCATCAAAGGGTGAGGTTTAGATCGATAGATCAATAGGCCCGATGAGTTGGGAAGTAGTATTATGTACATGGTGTGTTGTTGATTATAGAAGGAAACTGTGTCCTATAATCTAGGTTGATGATGTCCCCTTGAGGAGCTCATAAGGATTATCATGTAAACCCTGCAGGTGGACCTTGTCCGCATGATAATAAGGTTGAGTGGTACTACTCTTGGATTAGATGTCGATTAAATACGAGTTGTCAGTAACTCAATTTAATTGACGGACATACGATATCTTAAACACAGGGAGACTAATGTACTTGTAGTAAGAAGGAGCCCATATTATAATATGGGATTGGTGCGGTAGTTCGATAATAACTCTTTAGTGGTATGAGTTATTATTGATGAACTAAGGTTGTGTGTTCAGGGCGAACACGGGAAGCCTTAGCTCATCAGAAGGCCAAAACCAATTCCTCCTCTAGGTCCCTGTTGTAGCCTCTGGGAATCCTCAAGTCCACCTTGGAAGAATTCGTGAAGAAACCAGGCATTCGAGCTCATGCAAGGAGGTGTAATCGATCAGCTGATCGATTACACACCTTGGTAATCGATCAGCTGATCGATTACCAAGCCTCCGGGCAGAACGACTGGTAATCGATCAGCTGATCGATTACCAGGCTTGTAATCGATCAGGTGATCGATTACATGTGTTAATGAGAAAAGAATAGCGACTTTTAATCGATTCCTTGATCGATTAAAGGCCTGGGTTCGTTTTGGTAACTTTCAGAATTATTCCAAATCTCTCCGATTTGATTGAATCAAATCATGCCATGTTTATGGATTAATTATACCATGTTTATGGCTTAAATTATACCATAAATAAGGGGTGGCAAGGCTATAAAAGAAGGGGGTTGGCTTGGCTTTAGAACACACAAGTTTCTTCCTTGGTGGCCGAGAACCTCTCGGCAAGCCAACCCTTCTTCTTCTTCTTCTCTTTTCTCCAAGCAAAGAGAAGGAAGTTTAGCAAGCCATCGGAGGAGAATTCTGGTGGAGAAAATTCTCGAAGGATCGTTGCCCACACAACGTTCGAGAAGAGGAGAGGAATACGGCAGAAGATCAAGAGGTCTTCGGGTACAAACTTCGTCCTTCCGAAACGTCGGAAGAAAGGTATAATTTAATGTTTCCGCTTCAATTAAATTATGCTTTTATATTGGATCCTGTAAACCAAACACAAGAGCCCAACGATCTAAACGCGTCGGGCAACTTGAGATCGTTTCGAGAAAATTTTTGTTCTGCAAGAATCTACCGGAACGGTTTTTCAAGACTTTCCCATCA
>NW_027433260.1:0-8221 GCF_044706935.1 Curcuma longa
GAGGGAAAGGAATCGCCGAAGAGGAGGAAATCGCCGGAGAGAAAACCAAAACCCTAGTCGACTACGATTAGGGTGCGACCGCGATTCGGTTTAAAAAATACGAGAATTTGCCCTTAGTCGACTGAAAATGCTTATCCCAGTCGACTGAATATTACTAGTCGACTGAACACGGTCTTCAGTCGAGTCCGAATTGCTACTGGTCGCTGTCAGTCGACTGAGAATAAACTCAGTCGACTGAGGTGAAGTTTCAGTCGACTATCATATAATCTTAGTCGACTGAGGTGAGGATGGTGGTGCAGGCGAAGAAAACAAGACAGCCGAAAGAAACGTAGGATTTCAAAATAAGCCTAAATCAAAGTATGAGATTGAGTTAGCCGATTTAGAATGTTCAACCATTATCTTCGAACGAAGTACATATTAATTTTGTATTGGCACAAAATAGAGCAACCAAATATTATGCCAAAAACAGAATATATGATAAGACCATGCATGAGAAAGAAAAACCATGCATGAGAAAGAAAAATCAGAATTTTATTGGAAAATTTGATCGGTTCAAATTGGTTCTAAAAAATTTGGTTTATTCGGTTTTCGGTTAATTCGGTTAGGTTCAATTCGGTTTTAACCGAATACTCACCCCTAGTGACCTCCCCCTAAAACCATGCATGAGAAAGAAAAACACATTTAACACACATAAAGCAAGCAAGACAATATAAACAGAACATGAATGTATAAAAAAAATGAAAGGAGACAATACACACATACACATCACAATATATACACAGTGAGATGATAGCATTACTTCAAAATGTGTCATACATAAAAGCATTCATATGTTAAATGTGTTAAGATACAGATGGATAGACAGTGAGAGACAACAGTCAATCTATATCCGTATTCAGAGGATCATTTACAATAACTTACATTAATATATTGTTCGAATAACATACACAACACTTACAACAACTTAGATATAATTAATATTCAAAGTTTAACTTCGATACCAACTTGAAACAATATATCTAATCATCACCACAAATTTCTAGAGAATCTAATTGTTGCTTTATTTCTTCTAATGCATCTTTCAACTTCGTTATTTTTTCAGACTTTGAAAGAGTTCTCCTTGAATTTGAACTTGAAGTTGAAGTTGCCTCAGAAATTTCTTTTCCACTCGATGTTGAAGAAGTCAATGCAGGAATTTTATTCAAATATGTTTGAAAAGCTCTTTCTGCCTCCTCTCTACTTTTGAAAGACTGGTATATAGCACCTTTAAAGCCAATAACTTGACTAGATGTTTCTATCCATGTGTTATAAATACCTGGTTCACGTCCAATAAACACCACATATGTTTTCCCCTATAATAAAAATAACTTTCAAAATCTTATATAAACAAAATTTTAGAATTTAAAAGCAAACGACATACCATTTTTTTATATCAAGATTACTGATTTGTAATTTTCCTGCAAAAAAAATAAAATACATGACAAATGACAGATCAAAAAATGGAACAAGAATTCTAGACAGATCTTATCATCATAGGAATAAAATTGATCATTGTTCCTATACAATTCAAACTATTTATGGAATATTAGGCATAAAAAATTAGATATTTTGGGAGGACCAATCCATTTTAATAACTAACAAAGATGCAACCTCACAAGGTAATGTTTCCACTGTAACTCTCACAATCATATATGAAAATGGGGGTTCTCTCAATGGAACTCGTAACACTACACTACAATATACTTATTTATTTTTTATTTTCTACCACATCAATACATAGCATACATGAACCAAAAAGATTTATTAAGAATTGAAACAGAGTCCAAGAGAACTAAGTGAAACCAACAAAATGGGTAAGAGAGAAGGAATTAATGAGAAAGTGAGAGTATTAAACCAATAAACCTGATGAGTTGACCAAATGATATATATAGATGAGCATCTTCAAATATACTTCACCATGACTAGGGGTTTCAACGTTGTACACTCTTTGCATTTGATTCAGTATAGACAACTTCCTTGAGTGAGAGATGATGTTCTTCAATAACCTCTAATGTGTGTGCACTTTGATATCCAAGTAATCAAGCAAATAAAGCATAAAAGATTTGAATTTCCTTAAGAGGGGGGCTGAGACATTCAAGGTGATAAGTTTGAGGACAACTATCACAACAAATCAAATTGCCGCCTAGATCGCACACAGCACATTCATAGTAATGCTACAGGAGTACAGAGAAAAAGGAAAAGTGTGATAATGATGAAAACTTGGGCAAGTATATAATGAAATATTTGACACTCGTGAGATCTTGCAACCATGTTTTTGGTGAAAGAAGTTTCACAATCATAATGGTTGACTTGATGGAATTCAAGACACAAATTTCGACAATTTCTTGATGATTGTAATTGATGTAGGCCTTGCCAATCATAATGATAACAAAAAAATGTCTTCACAATGATGTCTGCTTGGCTCAGGTCCTTCACAGACAATAAGTATCCAAATCATAAATCAGAAAAATGTTCACAAAGACATGGTTCGTCATCAGATACATTATGAAAAAAAACAAGAGGATAACATATCCAAGTCTAATTTTGTTTAGCTAACATGCTAAAAATTGTCTGTAAGCTGCTGTGATAATCTCAAATGGCTATAATAAACTAAAGCAAACTAATGGAGAAAAAAAATTCTTCAACAGTTAGTAAGGAGCTAAAATCAACTCTAGTAATTGATCCCTAATATTCTTAGTGGCTATTTTGTGCAGTATACTTCACTTATCCACCAATTATACTTTCATATCGTGACCCAAAAGCTTGCTTCTAAATAATATAAGTTGGACGTACATGTAATTCTATGCAACACTATATATACTGAGATGATGATACAAGAAAGCAAGATGATCAACAAACAAACATACACACTAAAAAAACCACTAAGGCTCAACTAACAACAACTAACAGCTGATAAAAGACACATTTAGCAATAAGGATTGCTTCTACTCAACTCAAATAACATACAAGATGATAATTTCTACACTACACTTCAGATGTGCAGCTTTATAACTGAGTTTCAAGTTGGTTTATCCCCTTATACGCAAGGTAAAAACTCTAGTATAAAAAATACCTATATAACCACAATTGTGGCGGCGGCGACGCTTCGGACTCAAACACTCTGTCTTCCCCAGATCAAGAAGGCGAAGGAGGCGGCGGCGTCTTCCAGCGGAGGCGGATGGCACAGATCAGGCGGCGGCGACGCTTCGGACTCAAAAACTGGCTTCCCGCGGTGACGAAGGCGAAGGAGGCGGCGGCGTCTTCCAGCGGCGACGGATGGCACAGATCGGCGACGAAGGCGAAGGAGGCGGCGGCGGCTTCCAGCGGCGACGGATGGCACAGATCGGCGACGAAGGCGAAGGAGGCGGCGGCGGCGCCTTCCAGCGGCAAGATCGGGCGGCGGCTTGGCTTCGGACTCAAAAACACAGACGACGAAGGCGGCGGCGGCGCCTTCCAGCGGCGAGATCGGGCGCCGGCCTGGCTTCGGAACCAAACTAACACAGACGACGGAGGCGGCGGCGTCTTCCAGCGGCGACGGTCCACACGATTTTGGATTTGGGAGACGCAGCGAGGAATCGGGCACGGAGAAGCGGACGAAGCGAAGAGGAAAAGTGGGAAAATTTTGGGAAAGGCGGGCTTTTTCTTGATTTTTGCTGCGTGGCGACGGAGAAGCGAGAAAAGGAAGCCACGTCAGCCGGAGCGGACGAGGAGCGGAGGAATTGGACCGCAGGATAGATATTATATATATATATATATATATATATATATATATATATATATATATATATAGCCCCTCGCCCCCGTTCTCTCGCCGCGCCCGAAGCCCCTGTTCTCTAGGGTTTCGCCGCGCCTCCGCTTCGCCCTCACCACTCCTCGCGAGCGCAAGGAGTCGCGCCCCTACTACTCCCGAGCGCAAGGAGCCGCGCCCCTACTACTCCCGAGCGCAAGGACCCGCGAGCAGCTCTTCTTCCTCGCCCCTGCTACTCGCGAGCGCAAGGACACGCGAGCAGCTCTTCTTCCTCGCCACAGGATTTCACCCTCGCCACAGAGTTTCAGCCTCGCCCCTGCTACTCGCGATCCGAAGGTCCCTAACCCTATTTTTTTTTTTATTTTTTCTTATGTATGTTTGTGCATATCGTTATCCACAAAACACTAGTGAGGGGATGTGAGAATACAAAACCTTGGTGGAAAAAGATTGAAAAACCTATCGCTAGAGCAAAATACCAGAACAAATGGTCTTAATAATGCATGTCTTATTGCTAATTTTTTAGGCATGTTCATAGGCTAAAGTTATTTCAATGTTTGTTATGGTACAGGAACTAATGATACTTCATAATGCATGTCTTAACAATGTTTGTTAGGCTAAAGTTATTTAGAACATTATGTATCATTAACATTTTTGAAACAATACTTAATGTGAAAGGAATATTGTTTCTCTTTTCTTTTTCTAAGTGATTAACTATTAAACAGGGGTGGTTTTCACTTAATTTGAATCTGATAATCCTCGGCAATGGAAGGAAATGACGGTGATAATCAGTTATATATTCCCCAAGTTGAAAATGATAAGAAGCCTAAAGTTGGTATGAAATTCTCATCTTTAGAGGAAGCATTTTTATTTTATAATCAATATGCACGAGAAGCTGGTTTTAGTGCAAGGATGAGCAATAGCAAAAAGAATAAGATTACAAATGAAGTTGTATGGAAAAAATTTGTTTGCTTTAAAGAAGGTCAAACAGATAAAATGAGGGCAAATAGAAATGTAAACTATGATCAACAATCTATGGAAAGAGCCCGCAGTGATATTAGAACCGGTTGTAAGTCACACATTTCACTTGTAAAAGAACAAACTGGACCTAATTGGATTATCAGTCACATCATGGAAAGTCATAATCATACCCTCTCGACTCCTTCAAAGGTACATTTGCTTCGCTCACATCGTCATATTTCAGCCGCTAAGAAAGCATTGACTCAACAATTTTCTGAGGCTAATTTGCTAGCTTCTCAAAAAATGCGAATATTTGAGATAGAGTCTGGGGGGCCCGAGAGAGAGGGTAGGTTGCACAGAAAAAGATCTTAGAAATTTTGACCAACAACTAAGAGATGACCTGAAAGGTATTGATGCTGAAACATTGATTGAGTTTTTTACATCTGAGAAGGAAAAAAATTCAGCTTTTTTCTTTGATTATGAGACTGATTCAGAAAACAGATTTAATAGATGTTTTTGGGCTGATCATGTATCGAGGACAGCTAACATTGTATTTGGTGATGTTGTTGTATTTGATACGACATATAACACCAATAAATATGAGTTGATTTTTGCACCATTTGTTGGAGTTAATCATCATCATCAGACAATTGTTTTTGGTTGTGGTTTTCTAAGTGATGAAAAAACTGATTCCTTTGTTTGGTTGTTTAATAAGTTCATAGATGCTATGCCTAAAGGAGCACCAAATGTGATCATTACTGATCAAGATCTTGCTATGACAAAAGCTATTGCACAAGTTTTCCCTAATACGGTGCATCGATATTGCTTGTGGCACATTTTGAATAAATTTTCAGAGAAATTAAATCCTTTGACTTTTCGTGATCACTATCAAAGCATAAAGAATGCCATTGTAAATTCTACAACGCCTGATGAATTTGAGAAGTCATGGGAAGACGTTATCAAATGTGCTAACTTAGAGAATAATGATTGGTTGGCATTGATGTATCAATTGCGACAAAAGTGGGTGCCCGCATATTTTAGTCATGTATTTTGTGCTGGAATGTCAAGCAGTCAGAGATCTGAAAGCTCACATGCTTTTTTAAGAAAACCATCTCAAATAAGAACTCATTGATTGATTTTATCATTCGTTTCAATAGGGCACTGAGACACCTAAGACACAATGAGTTAGCTGCTGACCATGTTGATATTAATGAGCATCCCCGGACTAAGACAAATTGGCCAATGGAACTTCAAATGGTTAAGGTGTACACGAAAAAGAAATGGTTAGAGTTTCAAAGTGAAATTAGTGATAGTCACAGTTATTATGTGCAACAAGCGTCTGTACAAGATGATTTACTGATTTATAATGTGATGAAATTTCAAAGTTCTTCTTCTTCTTCCAAATCAAGGTTACTCACTCATGACAAACAGAAGGACTATATATTTTGTAGCTGTAGAAAATTTGAGTTTGAGGGCATTCCATGCAGGCATATGTTAGCCTTTTTCCGCATCACCCAAGTCTTTCATTTACCTGAACAGTATATACTCAAACGATGGACACGAGATGCAAAGGTTGGAGCAAATTATGTTTTGGGGGAAGACCAACTTTCCATCAATGATCCAAATAAGTTTTTGATGTCAAGGCTTTCAAGGTTATCCTATAAAGCTTCATTGGTAATTGAGGATGCATCTTTGACTGATGAGGGAACATCCTTTTTGGAGGAACAACTAAATTATATCCACAGCAAAATTCAAGACATGAACATTAGTAAAACATGCAGTATTGGTAGTCAAAGGAAGAATTCCATGGATGGCACCCTTGGTATTATTGATCCTTCTTTAGTAAGAACAAAAGGATGCGGAAAAAGGTTGAAATCGTCAAAGGAGAAGGCAATCTCAAAATCCAGGTTATGTCGTGGATGTGGCCATCGTGGTGTGTCTCATGATAAGCGTAATTGTCCGAATTTGCAGCAAAGGTATGTGCTGATTATTTCTATATTTGTTTCCTAAATTTATTTCCATAATAAATTTAATTAAATTTTGTAAATATAATGATATTGTTATTACCAGATCAACTATAGATGATCATGATAACAGCAACGACGACACAAACGAAGAAGATTTGGCTTCTAGAGTTGGTACTATAAAACTCCCAATTTAGGAAATTAAAGGTGTTGATTGACTGAGAAATTGAAGTTAATAATTATTTTTATTGTTGCAGGTTCTAACAACATGCCTCATAATTAATGATGATTTGTAGCTGCTGGGAAAGTCGTCCATCATGTTGTGTACGGTTTTGGTTTTGACATGTTGTGTGTAGATGAAATATGTTGTGTTGACATGTAGCTTTATAACTTCTTCTGCAATAACTTGTTGCTTATGTTGGTAGTCATTGTGAACAGTGTGAACTGCTTGTTTCATGTGACCTACTTGTTTCATGTGACCTACTTTCTTTCATGTGACCTGCTTGTTTCATTTTTTCCTCTTGCCAACTGTTGAGAAATCGGGCATCACTCCAACTGAAGCCAGATGAAGCTTTTGGTCTTATCTTCTCATGGGACAATGTCATGGTAATAATTGAAAATAATTGAAGCTTGTTGCCATTATTCTAGTTGGTTATAATAACATATGAATTCTTTCAGTATCTGCATGTGCCTTCAGTCTAATTCTTCAGTGGAACCCAAACGTCAAAAATTTTTGACTTCATGTTCAGCACCATACTCAGCTGGTGCAGCTCCGGACAGAGAGCATACATGTCCCCTAGTGTTTGAAAAATTGCTTCTGAGAGGAAAAATTGAAGTAGAAGTTGGAAAGGTAACTGCATATTTGCTAACAGATTACCAATGTTTGCATTTCATGTCAATCTCTATTTGGCATATGAGGATCTTAGTTGTTCTTTGTGATTGTAAGGATCTCTCGGGCAATCATTATTTTATTAACCATCAAATAGTAGATCTAAGATATATGAAACGTTTACTATTTAAGAACATCTTTTTTTAAGTTTCACTTTTGACCAGCACTTTATGAATTCTTTCTTGAATATCTTTTTTAATGAGTGTGTTGTATTGTCTCAATAAAATTTAACTGGTTGATCACTTATCTCGAAAATTCAAGTTTAGGAAAGAGATCAATCTCTATGTTTAGTACCTTATCATATCCTCCTAGTATGGTAAGGATTTGTAGTTGGATGGTCCATCAAGTTAAGGTCTATTGAAGATTTTCATGCATGGAAGTAACACGACATACGTTTCAAGTTGCAATTTCAACACTTAGAATCTGTTGTCCTAAAGAGGCGCATCATCTCGGAATTTCTTTATGGATCATGTATTGTTAACTTGCTTTTAACTTGTTTCCGTGAAAGGTCTTCTAATGTTGTTTTCAGATCAAGTATATTTATCTACTTAATCAGAATCATATTTGACTTTATCTTATTAGATGAATTGTCGTTGCATTTTCATGTTTTTGTTGAATAGTGGT
>NW_027433261.1:0-2300 GCF_044706935.1 Curcuma longa
AAAACATCTTAGCAACAACATTCAACATAAAGGTAATTCAGACATTCAGCATGCAAATATAAAATTCATATTGCCCGGGACTTTGCCAAGTCACCGCCACACACATCTTCATCAGCCGTTTCTTACTGCTTCCCTTTGATCAGTGACTGATAGAGGGATCTGCAACATAAGAAAGTATCTATAAGCACAAGGCTTAGTAAGCTCCTTTCCTACTCACAAAATTCATATGTCACATAAACATAACATTTCATAACCATATAAGCATGGAGACATTTAAGCATTGCGATAAGCACATAAACATTAACATAAACATTAATCTTGCATCCTTAGCATTTTAAATCATAAACATACAAATGATGTAAATGCCTTTTAAAACATAATATCTTAATAGATCAACATACTCATCATCATCATCATTTGGGATCTCTGGCTTGGCACCAAAGCGCGCTCCCTAATAGCAACTGGGGTAGCGAGCCACCAGTCCTACGAGGGTAAAGACCTTGGTCTTACCAGGCCCAAGACCTTGGAATTGGTCACCTGGATTACCTTGGTCTTACCAGGCCCAAGACCTTGGAATTGGTCACCTGGATTTCTTTAACGACAACCTTGGAAGTCGGGTACCAGCCATGCATTAAAGTAAAATAATGTTGTACATGCTTTCATTTCATCTTTATCATGGATGTTCCTTTCATTTCTTTAAAAGACCTTGGTCTTTATCATAACTTAATGAACATTCATGCATCTTTTCATTTCATATAGCATGTTACGTCATATCATGATCTCATTATTAAGCCTTGGCATGAGATAAAACATAAACATTATGGTTAACATTATTCTAATTCGACCAAACCCTAACCTTCTCTTAAGGTGGTCGAACATTCATAGAGTCCTAAACCTTGGTATATCATTTCATTCCATTTGAATATGTTTGAATACAAACTAACCATTATCAACTACACTTGAAATCATAACCCAACTAAACCCTAATCTCTTAGGATCAAAGTCTTCTTAGGGTTCTTAGGTTCTTAACCTTAAACATAAACTTTGATATCATTGTTTACATTCAAAATATCATTTAAGCCATAATCTAAGTTTTGGCCGAACTTTGTAAACATGCAACATAAGGTTTAACTACATAAACCTTAAACCGACCAATCTAGAAGGCTTAATCGATCAGATGATCGATTAAGTATCCCTGTAATCGATCGGAAGATCGATTAGAAGTCATGATCCGTTTTCCACAGAAGGCTCCGTAATCGATCGAAGGATCGATTACACTTCCCCTTAATCGATCGGGAAATCGACTAAAGGTCGTAACCCATTTACGCTTGGTAATCGATCAAGTGATCGATTATACTCATCGTAATCGATCCAGTGATCGATTACTTTCCATCTTAATCGATCCACAGATCGATTACATACGGTTTATCCAGAGAGTATGGTAATCGACTAGAACACCGATTACGAACTCTAATCGATCCAGTGATCGATTCACTGACGTAAATTCATTCCTTATTAAAACTAATAATCGATCATGTGATCGATTATGCACCCTTGTAATCGATCCAGTGATCGATTACAACTTTCCCTAATCGATTAAGAGATCGATTAACAGTATATCTATCTTATTCCTACGTGTTTCTATCGGCATGTTCCTATAGCATACAACTTCTTAAACTACATACATGCAATATACAAACGATAATACTATGCTGCAGGTGAGGGAAGACTTACAGCTTGTGCTAGTACGTGCTAGATAGAAAGGATAAAACCTTATTCCTTCAGCCTTCAGCCTCCACTCTCAGAACCTTCTTCTTCGGCAAATGAAAGAAAGCAAAAGAAGAAGACAACTCCACTGAAAAAGAAGATTAGCCTTGGCCTTCGTTGGCCTTCATCCTTATATAACATGAAGGTAGTAAAGTAACGCAGGTCTTCATTCCTATTTATTCTTATTTATAGCATTAATGTTTAGAAATGTGATAACGCAGATCCCTTTATCTCCTTGCGTCTGTTCATTTCGTTCATATACCTTAACATACAATAACATACATTTCCCTTATTCTTCTAATAGCACACCCTTGCTAGGGCACATGGTTATCTCATGCATTCATAAGGCTTGCCATTACCTAAGGTCCAAGGTTCAATCCCTTGGCACCAATCTTTTCTTTCTTTTTCCATTATTGGCCAAACCCACATAAGATAAAGCCCATCAAACGTGTCAATTAGAACTTCCATACCCTAATCCATCATTCCTTGTGACCTATTTAAAGAATATCGGAAGGGTTTTTGCGGGGCGTTAC
>NW_027433262.1:0-1384 GCF_044706935.1 Curcuma longa
TCTCCTCCGCCTTCACCGAAGTGGCGAGTAGTAACTGGACCCTGTCTGCGATTTGCAGCAGGGAACTCATCCGGCTTCTGTCTACGATTTGCAGCAGAGGACTTCCGTTCTCTTCGAATTCGCGCCGTCACCGGAGAAGAGTAGGTAAGATTGTTAGTTCTTGGCTTTCTGATGCGTTTGTCTGCGATTTGCAGCAGGGGTTTGAGACGGCAGAGGCTGATCTTCTATCGCCTTCATCTTCTCCGAGTTCACCTCCATTGTCATCAGCGCAATCATCTCAGGCAGTTGGCTTCCTTCGGTGTTGAATCGGGACTCCATGCCTAAATTTTCCCTAACCCTAGCTCAAAGTTCATTCATCCCTGTTTAGTTTGATGAAATTCATTCATTCCTGTTCTTCCGTTTATGAATCAAAAACCCCCCAGAAGTTAATTGTTTGTTTGTTTTTTTTTCTCTTCCTGTTTGTTCTTGCTGTGTGGATGTTTGATGGAATTGGTTCTTGTGTAAATATTGGGTTGAAATTGGATGATTGATGGAATTGATCAGATTGTATAGTGTGGAGCTTGTGTGAATAACTTGATTATGGAAGTTAGGTTTCGTTAGAGGGAAATTGTATAGTTGTATGTGGAACATGAGGTAATGTAATGAATCATTGAACTTGTTCAATTAATTTGTAGATAGAACATAGTTGTTATGTAAATTGATGTATAGATTTGTTGTTGAATTCTTGTAAAGATTGGTTTCTTGGTGTTGTTGTTAAGTTACTTGATTAATTTCTTGTTTAGTAATTTTCCTAAATCATGGACTAGGGTTAGTGGTGTGTATGTATATATGTGATGATTGAGGTTACCATGTTCTGCTTGTGTGAATGGTCGTTTTTATCTGATATTGTCTGGCTTGTGCGACTTGTTGTTGTGTAGTATGTAATGCTTGTGAATAACCTACTTTTACGCTTGTGCGATTACTGTTGTAGTATAACTTAGAACGGTGGATTGTAAATTGTATGTATTTTAGTGTAATTTAGTTGTTGTATGTAGGATGTGTGTTTCATGTTGTATGTTAAATTTATGTTAATAAAATGAGTCATTGAAAGTGTAACAAGTTGTATAATAATTTAGTGTGTAGGTTGTGTATTATTGTATGTTGTGTGAATGCGATTCCTGTTTGATGCTATGTGTGGGATTAGGGATGTATACTTAGAATTTTTTTGTTAATTGTGAATTCAATTGTGAACAAATGGACTTGTAAATAGGAATGAATAAAACAATAAAGAACCCCACATCAACGGTCTAGGATAACATTCGGTCATTGAGTCCGTGAGAGAGACGACCCGGACCTCCCTATACCATTTAAGGCGATAATAAGAGGTTTGGTAATACATAAATAA
>NW_027433263.1:0-10106 GCF_044706935.1 Curcuma longa
ATTTATTTATAAAATAAAATATATAAAACTCATTTGTTAACATTCATTTATTCATAAATAAATTTATTTGTATAAAATTTAATTATAAATATATTTCTATTTTTATTTAAATACATAAAAATATAATAATATAAATTTTTATAATCTTAAATTATTTGTTAAAAATAAAAAAAAAACAATATAAGGCTCATCATATATTATATAAACTTTGTAGTTGAGCTCAATAAAAGGCTAGAGCTCAACTCGATAAAAAGTTCACTTGACAAAAATTTTCATAAAGAAATTTAAATAAGTTAATAACTAAATAAATAACTGTATTCATCGAGAAGATGACACGTCAGATTCCAACTAGATTACGTGACACAGAAGATGCTGTCAGAGAAAGATACTGCCGTATCTGCTTTTGTTTTCCACAAGTCAAATCTCACCAAACTAACAAGCACCTTCCTCGAAATGAGGAGAAATATGGGAGCCAATGGAAAAGTCAAAGTAACCAACTCATAAAGTAGCGCAGATTTTAGGACTAATTTTTTCAATCAACAATAAACTATAGCAAAGATTGCGTCTTCCTCTATCCATCCATCTTCATCTGCTTTAGAATGTTCACGTTCATGCATTGTTCAAGTCCTCGGTTGACGGTCAAGCTTCCAAGTTCCTCGCTTACATCATCACATCGCCTGGTCCATCCTTCCTCCGCTCTGATTCACACGTCGATCGCGCAAGCAGGCGGAGGCTTCTGGGGCATCGATCTCTCCTTCGCCTATATAGTAAACAATTCCTGTTTCTGGCGCAAAATCGAGATCTTTTCAGCCAGTTCAATTCGACTGCTCTGTTCTGTGCTGCACAACAGGTGAAGATGGAAAACGAATTGCACCGTCGATCCATCACACAGAAACCATGGTCTGGTGGTTTACAAGCCAGAAATAGCAGCAGCAGCAGCAGCATCTACAGCCTCATCGGAGCTTATGACTTGCAGAGTCCAGTTGGGAGATCATATATCAGGCCTTTTCCCCCGATCTCGTGCTTGTGCTCCCGAGGAGAAAGGCTACTCCAGATTTCTTATAGATTTCATGATGGGCGGAGTCTCTGCTGCCATTTCCAAAAGCGCAGCTGCTCCAATTGAGCGCGTGAAGCTCCTCATCCAGAACCAAGACGAGATGATCAAAGCTGGCCGCCTCTCAGAGCCATACAAGGGGATTGCGGACTGCTTCTCTCGAACTGCCAGAGAAGAAGGTGTTCTGGCACTGTGGCGAGGAAACACTGTAAACGTCATTCGATATTTCCCTACCCAGGTTGAAGCTTTTCCTCCCCCTTTCCTTTAAACTGGTTGCCATAGCCATTGCCATTGACTGTTGCTTTGCTGATCACCACCTCAGGCACTGAACTTTGCTTTTAAAGACCACTTCAAGCGGATGTTCAACTTCAAGAAGGATAGGGATGGCTACTGGAAATGGTTTGCAGGCAATTTGGCTTCTGGGGGTGCAGCTGGTGCTACCTCCCAATTCTTTGTGTACTCGTTGGATTATGCGAGGACCCGATTGGCGAACGATGCCAAGGCTACCAAGAAGGGGGGTGAGAGGCAGTTCACTGGCCTGATTGATGTTTACAGGAAAACCATACAGTCTGATGGAGTTGCTGGACTGTACCGTGGCTTCAGTGTCTCCATCGTCGGCATCATCGTTTATCGGGGGCTCTACTTCGGTCTCTATGACTCTTTGAAACCGGTTCTGTTGGTTGGCTCCTTGCAGGTCAGTCAGTGCTTGCCATGCTCATGTTTTAGTTAGATGATCACATCGGTTGTACGAGTGATGTTGTTTGGCATTTGAAGGATAACTTCTTGGCGAGTTTCTTTCTCGGATGGGGAGTTACTGTCGGCGCTAGTCTTTCTTCCTACCCGATGGACACTGTTCGTCGACGGATGATGATGACTTCCGGTGAGGCTGTCAAGTACCGGAGCTCTTTGGATGCCTACTCACAGATTGTAAAGAATGAGGGAGTGAAGTCCCTCTTCAAGGGTGGTGGTGCAAACATACTCCGAGCAGTGGCCAGCGCCGGCGTTCTAGCCGGTTACGATAAGCTCCAATTGATAGTCTTCGGAAAGAAATACTAGATGGTGGCGGTGGCTAAGCCATGTTGCTTGAGCCTCTCAAAGCCTAATGCTAGATGATGATGAGAAAGTACCTGATCAAGTGAGATTGTTAGATGTTTGAATAATGACATGTAAGACGGCTAGATTCTATGATTGATTCAATAAGCTGCAGTGTTTATTTACTTGTTTCTTCTGGTAACAACAACCTGACAACTGACAACTCAAAACACGCGATAAGAGGGAATCCTGCAAAAATTAAAGATCTCATCAAAAAGACTAACAGTCAAATAATGTATGTTTCCTTTTTTCTGTTTTTTTTTAAGAAATCGACATCAAGGCTAGATCCAATTCTATGTGCGGGGGCATCTTACCACTTGGTATGTGGTTTATCAAATCTGTTGTCTTGCTCATCACATCTGATTTCCTTCTTGTTATGTCGATGCGCTATGTACAGGCGACAAATTGCACGGCTTAACAGTCAACTTGTCTGCGCTTCTTTTTCTTGTTGAAATTCTGTAACACTTCAAGCCTCTTTGAAGGTGATGCAGATAGTATCCACTTGCTGAATTCCAGGCAATCCATGCCCATGTAGTGAGCAATGTGTCTAAACTCATTCCTCTTGAGCTGTTCAGTAGAGGAATCCACCCTATGGATCCTTTTCGAGTTATTAGCTTGTGTCTTTGGTAAATTCATCTCGGCAAATTCTTCCTTCGTACTTGTGGTACCATCATTTCCCAAAAGCCCAGGTCCCATGTTTACAATATCCTCGTTACGGTGAGCATATACTATGCCTGCAAAAAAACAGAACTTATATTCTGTGCCATACCCTGTGCAAATATATACAGATTTTTTACCAACACTGAATTGATTTTCTTGAAGAGATGGCAACTTCCAACAAATATATGCACAAGAGCATACTAAAAATAGTTGTGTATAATGTCCCTCACCTTTTGGAAGTCAATCTTCTAGTCAGAAAAACTCATTTTATACTATAGCATGCAAGCTCTCAATGAAGGTATAAAATCAATTTGGTTGATCTCATCTACTAGGGAGTAACACACTCGATGATGATGATAAAAGTTCTCAAGATGAATTATTCCAAGTTCTCATATAAAATTACCTTTGCTGAAAATGGAAAAAATAATATCGATGGATGCATATTCTGTTTTTTTGTAAGTTAGACAGGTTCGCAACTGTTCCATCCAATTTGTACTCATCAGCCTAACCTCAAACCGAGTGCAACATGGGTTGATACCGAGTGGAATCCAGGTCAATAACACATGGCATAGAATGAGAGGTGACCAAGTGACAAAAACAAGGAATATAGAAAAGGAGAACAAACAATTATTGAGCAGAAGAAAGACAATCATCCAAACGATTTATAAAGTTTTCTCCTGCCTCATCTCAAAAATCAGGTTCCCATCCTTTTCTCTAAGCTCTAATATACATGTTTCAGCTGGAAAATACCCACACTGAAACTTTAAACTAGGAGGTCAACAAAAAAACAGATGGAATATTTTTGTTTCCTAATCAACCTGGTTCATTTCAAGGAATCTTAAACTGATAAGAAAACTTATCTTTTTCAGTCTCAAAAGAGATTACACAATGAATTCTAGTAAACACAAGCAAATGGATTTAGAAGATCTCAAGGTAGGGACAATGAAATAGTACCCAAGCAGGATTTTTAATAGATTCATGTCTTGTTGCATCATATTTTCTGTAATGAATTCTTCTAGTGTAAGTTAAGCTTTTTATGAGAAACAAATGAAAGATAGCCTAAGTGCACAAAAATTGGGATTTTTTTCATACAAGCATACACTAAATCAGTTGACCTTGTATTGTTGTGTTGCCCTTTTAATAGATGTGTAAAGTTCGTGTGAACTTTTGAGATAATCATTATTGTAATGCATTCATATTACATGCATTGTGTTTTTGTCAACAAATGCCATATATGGTCCAAAAACACTAATTGCGGACATAAGGCAAAATTTTACAGAATATTGACAAAGGAAAAGGAGCTGGCCTAGTGGGGCTGCAAGTACACCAAATAAAGACTCAAAGATAGCAAGATTAAACTAGTTTGATATTTCCAATTCCATGTTTAATCTTGAGCACCTTAAAAATCCTGTTAATGCCAACTCTTGCCTAGTTTTTTCTTTTAGGATATTAACTATTCTATTACTGCACCTCCGAGGAGCATAATGGCAATGCCTAGTTTTCTAATTCTTGTCTGTTAATAGATCTTACATTCAGAAATGCACGATAAAATGTACCTGAGAAAACAAAGAAATTATCACTCTCTTAAGTTTAGAGGGAGAAGCATGTTCTTAGAATGTGACCACATGCAATACTTCAGTAAATGATTACTCAAATCTTCAACAGGAGGATTGATACTTATAAAAGTTTTTCTTCAGAATGGCTAAGTTGCTTAGGAGCAATAGTAGTATGGTATAATCTCACCTAGGTCCTGAAGCTTCCTTGTGTTTTCAAAGTCTGTTGCACCATCATTCAATGTGTCATGAGATAGTATTTCACTTGTTGTTGGAGGAACATAGTCATCAATTTCTTGAAGAAGTGGTTTGTTCTGAGTATCGAAATGTTGACCTCCTTTCTCATGCATTTCAATTATCTCACTCGTGAAAAGCTTATCAGACAGATCGTGGAAGAGGTTGCAGATTCCAAATAACTCACCCTGGAATTCCTTGCAATCCTAGGGAATAAGTGGAAGACAATACAATCAAATTGAGAAACTATTGATACTTAATCTGTCAAACCAAACTGGTTTTAAATAAAATCATATCAGAACAATACCTGGACACCTTGGAAATAACGTTTTTCCATCTTCCCGGAGACAGCAATGTTTGAAAGCTGCTGTTTATAAATTTGGCGAGAATAGACAAGCTCTTCGAGGGAACCAGCAGCAAGAAGACGGAAAACTGTAACATGTCGCTTCTGGCCATAACGAAATGATCTGTCCTGAGCCTGCAAGTCTTGTGCAGGATTCCAATTGGGATCAAAAATAACCACACGGTTAGCACTGACCAGATTCAGACCTAAACCTCCAGCCCGAGTAGATATCAGGAATACCTATCAGAACACCCGTAAGTTGACAGGCATGCTCGCTTAAAGATCTAATTGAGAATTACCTGTTTACTAGGACTTTTATTAAATTCATCAACATGTGACTGTCTTAAGCTCATTGGAGTTGAACCATCTAGCCTGGAAAAGCAATATCCTTTTCTTATGAGAAACTTCTCCAGTATGTCCAGCATCCTGCTTTTAACATAAACATCAGTCGCAAATAAAACCAAAACCATGACTGTTTGCAATTATACAGTGTGACAAATTCACTTTGTGGATTTTAGATTGTTCCATCTCCACTGAATGTATTTGAATGAGAACAATGAAGAAACAGAAAGAACTGAAACATAAAAAAAAAGGCCAATTTGTTTTTTCCTCTTGGAGAGTTGCTACCTGACAGAATAGCTAAAAAGCAGAATCTTGTCACCCTTTGTAGTCCAAGAAAATAATAGCTTTTCTAATGCCCGCATTTTCCCACAATGTTCAACATCACTAAGCCCCATGAAATTTTCATTCTGAGCATTGCCACCAACCAAGTCAACATCAGCACCAAAGACAACAGATGCTAATTCTGCATCCTTCTTTTGCTTCTCAAGATCATCCTTGGGATTAGGCTTTATCAGCTCCAAATGGTTGCTTATCTGGAGAATCATATTTAACAGTTCAAAAGTCATTGTTCAAATAAAAAAGGCAATAATATGAAGATACTAAATGTTCAAGGGGTACCTGCTGTAGCTTGATAAGGCAGGGAAGAACTAGGCAGAAAGGGCAAGAATCACAGCCTTCAGGATTCTCTCTATGCAAATAAGACCATATGATACCGTCTGGGACTGTCTTCTCACAACATTCAACCTGAGTTAAAGGACTGCCACAGCTACAAGGCAGATCCTTGTTTATTAAAGATTGGACATCAGGTTGTTCCAGCATCCTCTTATAAACTCGCTTTTGCAAGTCACTCATTGCACAGAATACAACATTATCTTCCTTCCCTAACATTAAATGTCCTATTGTCTCCTCTTTAGTCCTTCTTAACAAGTACTTACGCAGAACAGCAACAAGATGTTTCTTCCGTTCATCAGCAATGCGAATGTATCTTTCAGGAGCACTTAACCTCTGACCATGCTTTAAAGGCTCATCATAGAAATCACGAAAGTGTTCCCATGTTCCTAAGCATCCAGGTGCAACCCAATCAAACAGATTAAAAAGTTCCAATATCCTGTTTTGCATTATAGTTCCAGTTAGACCAAATCTTTTTCTTGTTTTTATTCCTAAACATGCTCTATATAATCGTGATTTTTCATTCTTCAGCTTATGAGCTTCATCAACGATAACAATATTCCATGGGACTTCACATAAAATCTTATCATGAATTCTGAAAGTGTCAAAGCTAGTTACCAGTATCTCAGTACCATGAGTTTTAAGCTTCTCAAGAATTAACTCTCTATTTGGTCCATGATAAACAGAAACACTGAAATCTCCCCATTCAGATAACTCGTTTTCCCAGTTCTGAATAATTGAAGTGGGACAGATGATTAATATAGGGCCTTTTCCCACGGCATGATACACCTTATCAGCTCTGTGCTCACTGTCTTTACCAGTTACAGCTGCAAGAAAAGCTATAACCTGGATGGTTTTCCCCAGCCCCCTAAATTAAAATGGCATTATTACTCAGCAACAATTTTCTTGGCTGATTAATGGAACTTGGGCGCGTAGGAAGAGTAAAAAAATCAATATTGCATAAAACAAAAGGAAAAAAGGATTACATGTCATCTCCAAGTACACCACCATGATTGCTTTTGTACAAATTGTACAAAAATCTAATGCCATCACTTTGATGTGCTAGGAGCCTACAATTGATTGATGCAGGAACCTACAGAAAAAAGGAATCTAGAAATTGTTATCAGAGATAACATGAGTATGCATATCACTTATAAATATGACTAATTTGTGGTTTTACAAAAGAAATGTGCAGTGATTCATAGGGCTGTAAATGAGCCAAAAGCCAAGCTCTGTGGTGTTCAAGCTTGTTTGATAAAGTAACCGAGCCGAGCCAAGCCAAGTCTAAAATGAATCAAGCTTGGGTTAGTTTCTTTTTTATAAGCTTGAGATTGGTTCAAGCTTGTCTTGAGCTTGGTTCGTTTAGATGTTATCAAACTCTCAATTCAAGCTTGTTTGATTATTGAAACTTTTACATTTTAAGATTGTTTGGTTGATTATTAAACTTGATAATACAAACTTATTTGTTCATTTTGAAAATTTTCTTTGTATATTGATGAATATGGTTCACAAGCATTGTCATGAATGTTGTTCCTGAACATTGTTCACGAACATTGTTCATGAACATTAACGGGTTGAACATATATATGTTCAAGCTTATTCGTTTAGTTTAACGAGTTGTTCAAGTTTGTTTATTTAATTGATCTTGTGTGTATTAAATGAATATAAACAAGTTCTTATAAAGCCAAACACCAAACTTGTTCACGAACGTTCGGTTCATTTACAACTGATTCACATGTCATCATATGTTGAAAAGTTATTGATCATGTGGCACTAGAACATCCTGAATGGTAATAATTGTTATCAAAACTTGCAACATTGACAAAGACTGCACCTAGAACTTTGTAGTAGATGGGGTGATCGATCCATAGAGATTTTTTATGAGCATGGCAAAGAGACATAACATCAAAGCATTCACAATTGAGGACGGTAAATTTATTGATATAGCAAAATCTAAACTTTATACTGGGCAACGAGAAGATCCAAACCAACAAATGGAGTGAAAAGTGATCGGAAGATGGAGCCAAAAGAAATCAAACTAGCAAATCGTAATTAGTAGATAATATTGTCAATATGATGGTCACAGAGATCTCATAGGGCAGTGTGTCCCAATCAACAATCCTACAAAATAAAAGAGAAAACATGAAAAACAAAGCTTTAAGATATTGATTGAATGGATAAGACTATGGAATAGTGGCCTATTTTATAGGATTCACATACAAACTAAGTGGAAATAAAATAAAATTAAAATTTAGACCCTGAGATGACTTATTCTATTGGACCAATTTAGTTTAAGATGGAAAGTTACATGGAGGAGGGAGAGGGAAAACATCACAAAATTATAAATGAAGCTCCATCACTCATGTGCATTTTTGTGTCACTTTCCCTCCTATCTTTCCATTCAAGTGAACCTACCCTTAAAGTGCTTTATTTCAACATTCAACTCCAACAGAAAGAACTCAACTCTTCAAGAGTTGAAGTATGATTGTTTTTGAATATCTAAAGCATTTGCCTCATCTTCATAATGTTAGGTCATCCCTTTAATCATATAAAGCATCATTGTAAGTTACTAAAGCAAGAAGCATTCTCTACATATCAACTATAACCTCAAACTTCAGAGCATTGAGATTGCAAAAGTGTTGGAAGACATTTGTCAGAGATGCAAATGCCTCTAAGGTAGCAAATCCTCTATGCTGAAAATTATACTAATGCTTAAGTTGGTTGGTAAATCAAATGAATGTGTCAAAATCAAATGTTCTCACCGTGTGAAATGAGTTAATGAAGTGGGCAAGTAGTCTCTTAGAGAAGTATTTATGATGTGCTAGTGGTTTATGCATCCAACATTATGATCACACAATGTAATTTATCTTCTAACATCATTATGTGTAATTCATATATACTTTTTGTAACCCTCAATTGGATGGCAAAGTTAAACAAAGAAATCAAATACATATGTCAACAAGCTTTATATCTATACACAACTACAAATCAAAACTCATATTAGATATGTCTATAGAATTTTTACAAACAAATTTGTTAATTGGTGAAAATTTTATCATGTTTATTTAGTTTAATCAGTTCCTCTACATTCATGTTCATATGCTAGTGCAAAGAAATTTTCTCCTATGAGTCCAGACTAAGAATAACATGTTGGATGTAAACAAGATGGGGCTGCAATTGTTCTCTCTTGTAGTACTAAAGTTCACATTACCCCTAGATCTTTCATTTTGTTCTCAAGTTAAGTGATCAAGTGACTCTTCTAAAATTAAGCATTGGGACTCACTTAATGGTTCTTTGATCGCAAGAGAAGGGTGACTAAATCAGGTGATGTTTAATCTTCTATGATATCACTTTTTTATTTTTCCATTTTTTCTTGAATATGTGAGAAAATGAGTAGATTACTTTGGTCGTAATGTGGAAAATACAATCAACGATGATAAAGGCAACAATTAATGAGAGGATGGAAACATAGTTTGTCTCTCTACTATCCTGTTTGGCTGTCACCCTAGTCTCTGTTTTCGAACAGCAGTAAACACCTCAAATTTATAGCGAAATCCTCATAAGTCCAAAGAGTGATGAATCAAGATTGCACTTTGCTGCCGTTAATCAAAGACTACGTTTCAATACCAATACGTTCCTCGTTTGAAAGAGCCAAAAGAGAAAGCTACCTGAACAACATGGGTTTCTCCGGGAGAGGAGAGAACCAAAGGTTCGTAGGGCCCTCGAGCCTCGAAGGAGGCAGATTGCGGAAGGAGCGCATCACGCGGCAATCTGGCGGTGACTGGAACGCCCCCACTCTCCTCCTCATCCTCCGATACTGGTTTCTCTTCTTCCAAGGGGGGTTTTGGTGGACGGAATTGGAGGCCCTCGGAGAGAGACTGCGCATCGAGGCGTTGCAGTTGCTGCGAGAGGGAGGATTTGGGTGGCTTCCTCGGAGGAGGGGCTTCGGAAGGAGGTTCCCAGGAGGAGGCAGACGAAGAGGAAGTGAGGGCGGCTCCGGCTGTGGCGGTGGCGGTGGCGGAGGAAGGGAAGTTGGAGCAGGGTCGGAGGGTTTCCTTTAAGCGGTTCAGCGACATGGTCTCTTTGCCCATACTTCCTGCTCATGCGACTACACACAGATAATATGTAATATGCCTTAACAATAATATTTATATATATT
>NW_027433264.1:0-2599 GCF_044706935.1 Curcuma longa
AATATGAGAATTTGTGATTGGATCACAACTCGTGAGCATCTCTACATGTGCAATTATGAATGTATTGAAATTATCCCTAGTTGAGGAATTGATGAGCACGAACATCATCGATTCTGTCGAGACTAGCATGTTTAAACTCTTTGGTTAGCCAAGCACCTGATCTCACTGCTGAAGATATTGGATGTTGAGAGTTAAACGTGGATGCTGGTTAAAGGTAACTAGTTCATTGGAGTGACCTGTCTTGAGACTTCATATGGTTCGATTCATATATCAATGAAGATTTCAATGCAACTTAAGTGCGAGCTTTCTTTGACTTGTAGTATTCAAGTCACCTCGGTCATGGATGCTTATACTTTGACATCTTAAGCAAGCATCTCCGAGGAGGTGTGGACCCAAGATGATTGGGTATAAGTCGAAGTGCCCGAAGGTATTTGAATAGCCAATAGAGGGTTCACCGCTCCATGAAAAAGGAGACGTATACCTTGTGACCACTTATCAGGATTGTTACTAAAAGTCTTTGGCCAAAGCATTATATGTCAAGAGTACGATACTCTGGGACACATGTGTTAGTACCGATGGAATCAAAATATCTCCACACTGGTATGATATTGTCCACTTTGGGCCTAAGCCCTCATGGATTTTTTCTTGGGCTCTCCCCAAAAGGTCTCATACCAATGGAGATACTTTCTATTCTTTTCTCCCCCTCAAACAAAGGATCACAGGCCCTCTCAACGTCATTTTTGATGTCTAATCCTCGACCCACCAAGACTTTTTGCCCCTCGGTCCACCGACCCACCAGGACTTTTTGCCTCCGGTCCACCCGACCTACTAGGACTTCCCACTTAACCGCAGCTAGGACTTTTTGCCCCTTGGTCCACCCGACCTACTTGGACTTCCCACCTAGCCGCAGCTAGGACTTTTTGCCCCTTGGTCCATCCGACCTACTAGGACTTCCCACCTAGTCGCAACTAGGACTTTTTACCCCTCGGTCCACCCGACCTACTAGGGCTTCTCACCTGGTGTCTGGTCCTCTTGATTCAGATACGGGAGCACCCACTTCCTTTGTTTAAGGTTTAAACCACATGGTTAGATCTGGATCATGGCTCATCCGGCGGTTAGTCCGGTGAAGAGCGGTCTCGCTTTGATACCACTTGTTAAAACCGATGGAATCCAAATATCTCCACAATGGTATGATATTGTCCACTTTGGGCCTAAGCCCTCATGGCTTTATTCTTAGGCTCTTCCCAAAAGGCCTCATACTGTACTTTAGATGTAGGACTATGTTTGCACTCTTGCAATCCAACAACATGTACAAGTAACTTGAATCCACAGGACAAGAAAACAGCTTGGGCTAGGTGTGAAGTAATTAGTATAGTGGAGACCAACACATAGTCCATATTCTGAACCAAGCGGGTATAAGACGGTGAAAGGAATAAGACACGTTTAATTGAAGCTGCTGGAGGGTTTAGAATTGTTCTGGAGTTAATAGTTAATTTTTTGATCAATTGGGGATCATGATGTACTACTAGGTGCCACTCATGATCGTTCTGTAATTAATGGTTAATTACGGACGACCAACATAACCGGGAACCTATTGGGTCATACGGACAACAAGTTCTCCGAAGGACTTAAAATGAGTTTAAAAATTAAATTCTCAGAATGAGAGAAATAAAGTCTGGTTGGACCAGACAAAGGACAATATGATGAAACTCATCTTATGAAGACAAAATGAATGAAATTGATTTCATTGAAATCAGAGTTCATTTGGTTACTGAACCAAATGATTTGATTTTGAACCAAATTGAACCAACTTGGTTTAGTTCATGATGAAAAATGTTTTGGCAAAATAGAAGACATGAGTAGCTTCGTCTTGAGAAGACGAAGTGAACAAAACTAGTTTAGGTTAAATCGAAAGTCGTTTGGTTTGTGAACCAAGTGATTTAGTTTTGAACCCAATTTACTATAGTAACCTACCGGTTTGCTACAAAAAACCCTAATAATCAAACCCAGTTTGGTTTATTTGCTGTCTTCTTCGGCTGATTTGTCGTTCACCCGCAGGCCACCGCCGCGCGCGATCTTGCAACCCTGATTCTCCGGCGAGAAATCGTGATCTCGGGCGGAAATCACTGTGGAGAAACGGGTATAAGAAGGCGCTGAAACCCTGAAGGCCGAAGAGAGAGTCGAACCCCTCTTCTTCTCCTCTCTGCTCTATTCCTTTGCCGCCGACGTTTCCTTCTTCCCTGAGCACCATCACCGCCTTTGAGTGGGCAATTGGTGCTCAGAGGTTAGGTGATGGCGGTTCACAATGAATGCTTGTGATTGCCGCTCACAAACGAAAAGCCAGCAAGCCCTAGCTGCTGCCCTCTATTCTGCCGTCGTCGCATGGAACAAAGCAACATCGGAGTTGCAGGCACCGCCGCCGCTATCGCCACCTGTTTGCTCTGCCAGAGTAGTTGTTGCCTTCCGACGGACCTATATTTTCACCGGCTGTCATCGCTGGAGAGGTGATGCTGCAGGAGCTGGAGTAGTCACTGCGATTCGGTGCCGGAGTTGCTATCGGAGAGGAGTCGATCCGGGAGCTTGTGAAGTTGTCGAAATG
>NW_027433265.1:0-3206 GCF_044706935.1 Curcuma longa
GGTATGTAGTACTTTACTTGGTCTGTTTAGCTAAGTTGAACGGATCGAAACTATCTCACCGCATCCTAAACTAGTTAGACCAAAATTTTAATTTAATATTTAATTTTAAAAAATATTAAAGTTCTAATATTGTTTGAGCTATTGAGACGGCTGCCGAACACCAATAGCTCGATCTCCATAGTAATGTGTGAAGGATGTCATAATTTAAGTTGCATGCAAAAGTTTGTGAGTAGCATTCACGTGGGTTAACTAAATAGATAAAACACAAGCAAGGACTTCACACTTACTGTCGCTTTGAGAACATACATTTAATAAGATTTGAGCCACTGCCAGTGCCAAGTGCATGGTTGATTCTCTGAATCATATATATAACTAAGCATCTATGTTTATCTCATGATTATAATCTAATTATACTATAAAAATCTGAATAATATATATATATAATTTTGATATCCTATGCGTTTATGTGTGTGCGTCTCGTCCATGATAAAAGATTGCGGGTACCTGAAAGATGAACAGTGTCATTTTATATATTTATTTTTTATTTTTTATTTACGATTAAATTATTTAAGATTTTTTTTAAGATTTAAGATTGGATTATAATATCAAATAAAAAAATTAATTGTTCATGGGTGTGTGGGATAAAAATACGGAATAATAATCCGACATATTTCATGAGCATTTAAATTTTTTAATTTTAAAATTTTTTTATATTTAATATTATAACTCAACTCCTAAACTATAAAAAGAAAAATCTTAAATAACTTAATCATATATAAAATAATAATAATAAATAATAAATAAACAATATTATTGTTCCTATTTTGAATGTCTGAAATACTTTCGGACATACAAAATTTTCTATCGCGGATCTCATACACATAAATAGACAAGCAAGATATCAAATTTATATATATAAATTCACACAACATGCAGCAACAGTGGATGGAAAAATGAGAAAGATATATATGAATCATGAACCGCATGCCATCATGAGCCACGTTTGTACAAGCCGAAGCTCTTGATCAGTATGCCGCAGTTAATCCAGTTCTCATCATGAAAACAATCTTCACTATAAGATTCATACATATAACTACATAGTTTATTGAGAGCAACAATGCAAAATAGTATGGAAATTACTGAATCAAATCAAAAAGATTATTAATTAATTAGAGTTTCTGTAAAGTGCAAGGTTTAGTAATAAGTGATTTTGGCTTTAAGGAAACGCTTTTGTGGGAAATGGGCAAGTGCTGTATACAAAGTGGTGCCGACATATAGCATCACGCTTCATTTCCATGCCTTGACCGAACAAAGTTTTGGTCTAGAGCAGCAATGATTATCGCAAAAGATGAACTGTTCATCATCTTGTGTTCTTAACCTTACTCTATTTAATTTTCAGAATTTACTGAAACACTAACGCACTACTGTGGTTGAACCTAACAATGATTTAATAAAAGCCTTATATAGTATATCTATGTCATAAATTTTAATGGTGCTTTTCATCCATCAAAAGACTTATTTAGTTGAACAATCCAAACAAGTAAAGTAATCAGGACTGATTGATCTAGTCGGACAAGCACCAGAGAGTGTGAGGCCATGTGAACACCACAAGACAATCAAGTCGGGTGCAAATGGGTTGATTGAGCATGTAATAAGCTCTCTATGCAGTCAATTGATCTAGCAATCTAATTGCATCAGTTCGATCAGTCTAGTTAGGTAGGTCAATTAATCCTTTTGGATTGACATGGCCTTGTAGGATAAATTTATTGAGGAATTCATGTGAGTAAGACGAGTTAAACAAATCATTTATGTAATTGTGAAAATTATTATTTATCTATTTCTTATAACTTTTCTATCAATTAAATATATAAGAATAGTTTTTTTTCACAAACCAAACTGAAAAAAAATTATTCCTTATCAAGTTTTTTTTGTCCAATTCTATTTTCTAAAGATAACTAGCTAGGCTAACAACTAATCTATTCCATAAACCAACCGGGCATAGGTTTAACGTTCTTACATCTTCTATATAAATACACATTCCTTCACACTCTACCCAAAACATAAATCAAATTCACCATGAAGTCCTATATCCAATTTGAATCGTCGCATCATCCTCTCACACAACAACAAAAACAACAACAACAGGAGGGAGGCTTCAAATTTGAAGTATTTCTCGCTCCTCAAGCCGATCACTCGACAAACTACAGCCTTGAGCTCAGCCTCGGCATCCCTAGCACTTCAGGCACAACCGCAACCAGCAGCAGAGCTACCAGCAAAGCATGGACAATCGACCCTTCGCCTGAAACACAACTCCCTAATGGATTCATCCACCCGTGGAGCCTCGCCGCTCGCCAACAGAAGGCAGTCTTGGAGCAATCAGCCCACCATGAGCACAACCACTCTTCTACTCAACCTTCTTTCTCTTCTTCTTCCTCCTTCTTCTTGCCCAGGTACTTCTCCACCTTCCCCATTGCATGCATGCTAATGAAATTGCTTTAGCAATATCAAGTGATCCGCATTTTGGAGAAATTGAATTTAGGATGTCAATCAGATGCTGTAATTAATCTATTAAAAAATCTACTGTGTTTATATACATATAATTAAGATTTGTTAATTAACATTAGACAATTATTTTAGCCGGCTAGCTTGGTTGTGTAATTAAGATAATTAAGTGGCGAACTGGTGGTATAAATGATGAATGTACTCAATGGGCCTGCACCAAGAATATGCATGAAATCATTGACAACGTAACCTCTTCCTACATATTATATTAATTATGAGGAGATCATGCATATTTTATTTAATTTGTATACAAAATAAGTAATACATATTGTTTTACATTTTAATGTATATTATTAGGGCCGATGTTTCATCCTTGATTCCGGTTATTGGTTGGCCACCGGTTCGTGCCCATCGAAAGAACAACTTAGACTCATTGGAGGTTGATCATGAGATGAAAGAAAACAGAAGTAATGTAAAAAGACCGAAGATGAAGATGGATCGAGAGAGCGATCGAGTCAGATCGATGTTTGTAAAAGTGAAGGTGGAAGGGTATGGAATTGGTCGAAAGGTCGACCTTAACGCTCACGATGGCTATCGATCGCTCTCGCTTGCCCTAAGAAAATTGTTTCACAACTTCCTCTCTGGTATATATGTGAACTTAAGTGGATAATTGGAATTTAGTTTGTTAGAGTTTATCACCATAT
>NW_027433266.1:0-1701 GCF_044706935.1 Curcuma longa
TCAAGGGGTAAATAGGTCTCAACTCGTCTATAAATATTTTCGGATCTCTTCCCTTTCAGCAGCCGCTGTCGGCACAACTGGTTTCCTCTATTCTGCTTAAATCATAGGTCTCGAGTTCAATTCCCCGCAAACCACTTAAACGACGTATTTCTTTTTGCTACTTCCGATACTCTAAAAATTCCATAAAAATATGCATAAATTCCAGAAAATTCATATCATATTTCTAGAATTAAATTGAGAAATTTTCGGGCGTTACATGCGTCCCGCTCAAGCCAAAACAATAAAACTAAGAAAACTCCTACCATCGTACCCCCCTAGATCATCCTCAATCATAATTAGAAAACAATTGAAAGAGAATTATCTAAAGTTGTAGAATCTCAAAAATTTAAGTCCATGAACTAAAACCTTGTTCTTGGTTAACCACCTAGCAAATTTCATCCTTCATGACTAATTAAGATAAATGCACCACACTCATTCTCACAAGGTTGTTTTCAGTAGATAAATCAGTGGCTCTCACCCTAATTCTAATTCATGATCAAGTAAAGTAGAGCTCACTCAAGCAACTTAAGTTTCATGCACTTCCATAGGCTTGCTTGTTTTCTACTCTCCACTAGCATTCTAGATTTGGAATCCACACTTATTAAGGATTATTGAAGACAATAAGCAAATCATGAACTGAAACAAATGAGATAAGAATTTAGAAAGCACAAGGTTAAGAAAAGGAAATTTAAAGAAAATGCATGGTAGTGGTAGATATGGATATACTTAAATGCTAACCAATGACTTCTTGCCCTCTTTTCTATTTCCTTTCTTTTGTAACACATTTGTTTCTGTTCATTCTTCAATTCCATGAAAAAATTCTGGTCTAAACTCTTTCAATTTCCCTCCTTGATACAAACTTCTCATCCTCCTTTCCTCATTTTCTTCAAAACTTCACCAATTTTGCTATCTTTTGTTTCCCTTTGCAAACAAACTCAATTCCTTCACATTTAAGTTTTATAACAACTAAGAAATAGCAATCAATCATCAGCAAGCAAAATTCAATGAACATGAAACCATAATTGCAAAGTATCAATAGCAACTTTAAATCCAAAAACAATTCAAAACCAAATTGATACTTTCTTTGTTCTCTCAATTTCTTCACTGTTTTTCATCCATTCTTTTTCCATAATGAAGATTGATTACTAATGCTTATCATACTGCAATTTCCCTGCAATTCCGAGCTCAAATCAGTGCTCAAACAATTTTCAAAACCAAGCTGAACAATAAACTGAATTTCTGCATTTTTCTGATTTTTTCTGAAACTCTTTTCTTCCTATGCTGTTCTTTTCTAATTTCCTTCCATTCTTTTTCCACATTGTAACTTGATTACTAATGCTCATCATCATGCAATTTTACTGCAATTAGAGATCAGATCAGTGGCTAAAAAAAATTCAAAACATCATGTACAAATAGAACAAAACAGAATTCTGCAGTTTTTTTCTGGAATTTTTGCCTTTGTTGTTTCTTTTCTTCTACTGTTGCTGCCATTTACACTATTGATTAGATTCTCAACTTGTTGTTCAGTAAGTTCTTGAATGGAATTAAGTCTCACCTAAATTAACCAGCTGATCAAAGCTTTTGATACACTAATCTTCCTTTGATACATTCTGTTTTGTTTTTTTTTCCTGCTTCATTCTGTTTTGTTTTTTTTTTTCTGAT
>NW_027433267.1:0-4609 GCF_044706935.1 Curcuma longa
AATTCTACAACACATGAGAGTGAATTGGGAAGAGAGAAAATTACTTTTGGTCCAATTTAAACGGATAAAAAAATAATAAAAAACCCCGCGGATTGGTAAATAAAGAAAGAAAAATAATTCATCAAACCGTGTATTTTGTTAATGCTGGTAGTGGGAGGGGAAGAAGACTCGCTCCCTCATCCGACCACTTCCCCGCAGACACGGTTGGATCAGAAGACATGGTAACATTAGGGGTGACCCATGACCCGGCACATGGGCCTGATTGGGCTCAGCTTTAGCCCAGTTATGGCTAGCAGAGGCTGGTAAGATCTAGAAAATCATGTCATGTCAGACTAGGTCGAGTCAGGTGGAATCGGTTCAGCCAGTCAGGTCAGATATAAATAAGAGTGTGTGGGGACGAAGAAGAGGGTGGCAACCCAACCAATTTCACCCGAGCTGGATCATATGTCCCACTTCAAATTAGATTGAGAAGCAAAGTCCAACGAAATCCGATCAGTCATGATAAGTCATAGAGTTGGGAAGAGATTATTCCTAACCGACCATAAGAATATTAATATGAAAGTCTATAACACCAATACAACATCTAAAATGCAAGTTCAATCCTATCCCGATCGAGGGAGCAACTTGATCTCTCAATGGGAGGTTAATAGCAAGAATGTCAAAAATTCTTAGGGAGGGCCAAGAATGGAAAGGAAAGGCCCAAGCAGAGTGACAAGAGACATCATCAAATTATCATTGTATGTGGAAAAAGATGTGAAAAGTTATATTAGGAAATACTGAGAGACTATGATGGTGAATACCAAAAGAACTGCAATGGACCTTCAACTAGATAAACCTATTGAACCTTATCGGTCTCCTACATCGGCAATCAAGGGGCTTGTTTCCATGGGAACAACTTTCATGAATAGTGGTCATAATAGTCAAAGTCATCTTGAGACAAAGCCCTACCCCCGAATTAAGGAAAAAGAGGAGATGCAATGACCTTGATGCCGCCCATGAGGAGGCAACATTATAGTTAGAGTGGTGAGGGTAGGCCTGATCCCGGGCTGAGTCAACCACAATATGTAACCGGGTCAATGGGCCGGGTACCAGTTGACCTGGTTCACAAGTTGGGACTATAATCGACCCAGCAGGGTGCCGAGTCGGTTACGATTCCAACCCCTTAAAAATCATCGAACTGACGATTAACCGTCAGTTCAACCTGCCAGTTCAATTTTTATTGTTGCTATTTTGTGACCATTTGAACCATCAATTAATTGACTACTCTAACCGTTGGAAGGTTCTAGCCGTTGAGGTTTTTTTTATTTTTTTCGATGGTTGAGATCACTTGACCGTTTTTTGATTATTGGTTATGATTTAGTGTTTGTTACTCTCTAAACTCCATAAATATAGAGCTAATTTCATGATTTCCACATATATCTTCTCTACTCTCATTCTTAATTCTGTAATTTTCACACGTTTTCGACTCTAATTTTACAAGTTTTCGACTTCCACTTCTGAGTTTTGACAACAATGGAAGGAGGATGAAAAGCTTAATTATCTCGATGTCAAAAGAGCAAGGAAATAGTGAATATATGTGAACGAGGAGCTCAACTTTAACATTCAATTCATTGATGATGATCGAGACCAAGCTACTTCTGACACCCAAAACATAAAGAAGTACCGATGCAACTAGTTCTAAGGTTCGGGAAGTTACTCCTTTAAAATCTACTATTTTTACTAGATATTTTGAGAATGTCACTCTTACGTCAAAAGAATTGCATGTAAAATATAAGCGCTACAATGCTTCTTACAAATTCTATATCGGCGGTGTCTATGGGTTATTGAAACTACACATAGAAATAAAGCAGAAGATGGAATATGGAATCAACCATTCTTAAATATAATTATCTAAATTTGTCATTAATGGAAGTACTGATTCTAGTTTATTTTTATATTTTGATAATAAATTAAGAAAATTATTAACTAAATTTATTTTCGTAAAATATCTTTTATTTAGTTTTGGATTTAAATACACTTTTAAAATTCTGGTAAAGAATCTATTAATCCATCTATTAAATATATTCTTAGAACTACACTTATACAATTAAAAAATTAGTAAAATAATGAAAATAAATTTAATTAAAGAATTTAATAAATTAAATAATAAATTTTTTTATATTAAAAAAAATTGGCAAACACTTATAACTCATTGGCAGACATTTGTATATGGGTGTGTAACTTATCATTGGATCGATAACTCCAAGAATACTTTTAAAAAAAATTATCTTATAAAGTTTTTGATGAATCACATACTTCTCATAACATCTCACAATTATTATGTTTAATGTTAAAAGAATATAGATTAACTCAAAATATTTTCAATATTATTTGACAATACTAGTTCTAATACCGCTAGTATTGCAAAACTAAAATTTATTTGCCAATCTATTATTGGTGGTTTATTTTTTCATATTTATTATGAATGTCATATTTAAAATTTATATGTTCAAGATGGATTTAGAATTTTAAAAAATCATATTAAATCAATTAGAACTGTTATTTTTTATTTATGGTTGCATCTATTGTAATAAAATAATGTGATACTTTTTGTAAAATTAATGAAATAAGACCTAAAAAATTTTCACATGATATAACAACATGTTATAATTTAACATATCAAATGTGACAATATTCATTCAATATAGAGAATTATCATGTTCATTTTTTACACTAACTATTAATAATACTAATATATATTTATTTTCATACTATTGAAATATTTATAATAGTATTTATAAAATTTTAAAAGTATTTAATGATAAAATTGAATAATTTTTTGATTTTTATTATTTTAATTCTTATTTAATTTTAATAAATATTTTAATATAGTATTAGTTTTAAATGAAAACATTAACAATAATTTTTATCTCTTATGTATTAATAACGAAAGTAAAATGAAAAAAAAAATCTTATTCTTGGAATTTATTTAGTTGCATTTCTATAAATTAGAAGTTGTATAAAAAATATTAATTTTATATTAGGATACTTTAATTACATTTAATTATTCTTCGTCTACTTATCATAATAATATTGTATAGAGTATTAAAAATGATTTATATTATTTTTATAAAAAATATATTACAAAATATGAAGTATAAACTAATATTTTTGAGATATAAATAGTAATTTAAAATTTTTAAAAATATATATTTTTTTAAAAGAATGAATAAAACGTTCATGAGGATCATCAAATTTCATATAAGAACTTGAGAATTATTTTATAATTTTTTTATTTTAATAAAATTATTTTATAATTTTTTTATTTTAATGAAGCAAATAGCAAAGTGGATTTCGATATCCTAAAATTGTGATCACAGAAGGCTCAAACTCGTATCCTATTCACTGTCCATGATCGTCAATTTTTTTTAACTTATCCGGTGTCAATAGTTACTGTGGAATAGACGTTCAGTGTTGGCGGTACATATTGCGGATAAATAACAATTGACTTTATCTCCTAATTCGTTGGAAGTCCAAGTATTACTTGACGATTGAATTAGAGTCGAAAAAAGAATCTAAGGAATGTAACTTTCAGATGATAAAATCGAAGAATTTGATACCAAAAGAACGAATATTACGAGAATGAGAAACAAAAAGTAAATAGCAATGTCATTTCTTAAGATAAAAGGTATAAAAAATTAAGAGAATTATGTGAATTTTAATTTTTTTATACCGTAAAATGATACATCAGTAACTTTGATAAGTACACATCTTTATTTATTTATTTATTATAAATTTATAGTTTAAAATTTTTTAATATAATAATATTGAACCATAGCGAACGTGAATCGAATCATGAATTGACAGTTCTGAATCGTGAACCATAACCATTTAAGATAGTTAAGATTAAAAGTCAATCTGTCAGAAATCGTAGAACTAACAATTTTGAACTATCGATTCCAAAGTATGGTCGGATCTAAGTTTGAGAAGGACTAAGAGCATCACTAAAGCAGCAACAACGCGAAGGCGAGAAAGGATGGAGATCTAATTAGGGTTCTTCCTCAGCTCCGATTGTGGATACGCGTCGACTCGCTATTTCCAGTTTTCTACTCTAATTTTCTCGCTAAAACCTTTTTCAACGTGGTCACAGTAATATTCAATTGGTAAATAAAGGACTAACTTATAAAGTCGAAATAACGTGAATTAAATTGTAAATTTTTCAGAGAAGTACCAAATTATAAACGGGGACCTTTTTTTTTTAATAATGATACACTACATGAAAATAACATAAAAATACAATATGACACATTCAATGTAGTGAGTTCCACATCCATCAATGGGTCCCACATCCATGCATGTAGTGTGTCATGTTGAATTTTCATACTATATATTCATGTAGTGTATCATTTTTTTTAACGGCTTATCTCTACTGTATTGCTCCAAATTATTTACTTACTATTTTTTCTTATTGAATTGTTAAAATTTTATAAAATCACATAGATACAAATACATCATCGATGATTTAATATATAAATATTTATATATTTTTGTTAATTATAGCAATATCAATCCAACAGTATTCCATGAAATTCATGTCAGCAACGGCGCCGTCATCGTACTTAAATTGCCG
>NW_027433268.1:0-1509 GCF_044706935.1 Curcuma longa
CACTATAGTATGAAGCTAACAAATTTGGGGATCAAATTTTTATTAGTGGGGGAGAATGTAAAATACCAAAACTTTTAGGGGTTAAATTGTAAATAATTTAATCCTAATTGGGTATAATTAGAAATTTTATTAGTGGAAGGGAATGAATTCGTCTTATGAAGATGAAATGAACGAAAGTGGTTTTGTTCAAATCAGAGGTCATTTGGTTGGTGAACCAAATGAACCAAGATTGAACTAAATTGAACCAATTTGGTTTGGTTCGTAATAGAAGAGGTTTTGATAAAATAAAAAGGATGAAAAGATTTGTCTTGTGGAGACGGATCAAACAAAATTGGTTTGAGTCAAATCGGGGTTCGATTGGTTAGTGAACCAAGCGAACCAAGATTAGTCCGGTTTGCTACAGTAATGATCTGAACCAAACCCGGCCTGAACCCAAATTTTAATAGGTTATTGGGTTAATGGTTATAGGATCTGGTTTTAAAACCCGTTAACCATTTTCTCCTGTAAGGTTTCCTCCCCAATCGCGCCGATGCCGCGATCTTCTTTTCCCTTCTTCTTCTCACGCCCGAAACCAACACCTTCCTCCTCCACTACCGCGATTCTTCTCTTCCTCAGCATTCTCTTCTTCTTCCCCATCTCGCCCGGAGTTTTCCCCTCTTTCTGTTGTCCGCGACCACGCGATCTCCTTCCAATGATTTCTCTGAGCTGAGAGTGACCGGAGGTTTGCATTCAGGCGGAGAATCTTGACCGGTTGGCGATCAGAGGATCCGGCGCCGGTCGATCAAGCAGGGCAGGGACCTACAGAGGAGGATCGGAGCAGATGGTCCTTGATCACCTTCAAGAACCGGATCTTGGAGCTTTCCACAGCTACCTAGCATAGGGTGACCACGATTGAATCAGAATATGCCAAGGATGTCTTCTCATTGATCGGAGGTGAGATTTCTAATTTTGATGTGAAATTTTGGTTGGATCTATTAGTGTTTTGTTGAAATGAAGGTGGCTTGTGGTAGCTTGAATTGATAGAAAAATGGATCTGTTAATTTAGGGATTTTAGAATTATGGGACTGATATGATGATTGAGATTTTTGGTTGATCAGATTGGTGGCGACTTTGATTGCGTGGAATTGAGGCTGTTAAAGCAAGGGCTCTTAGGACAATGGAGCTAATAATTTTGAGGTAAAGGCTTTGGAAATAATTCTTGTAGGATTTACTATAGTTGTTAGGCTTTGATTTAAATAGGAGATTGATTTTGATCATAAGCCTTGGATTGAGATTGTTATTGGTTGGGTTTTACCTAACTGTAGATTGATTTGGTTTATGTTAGATTATGTTGTGCTATTGGATTTAATAGATTAGGATAGAGTTATTAAGATGGAGATTATAAGTTGTTGAAGGAGTTAGTAGGTGTTGGAAATGCATCTATAGATGATTACTATTGGTAGTTACTGTTAGATTAGGTTATAGATAACTTAAATTGGGAAAACCTAGGGTTGATCAAATAGAGATTAA